>NW_027421816.1:0-47741 GCF_009905375.1 Apium graveolens
GCAAATGATACAATTCAGTAGACATGTCATTGAAAGCATCATTGCACTCTTCTTTAGTAAGCTGTGTTAAATCAGTAGTGATTACCTGATTGCTTGATGAACTAACTTCGTTTTCTTCAGAATCAGCCATGAGAGCAAGGTTGACATAATCCACATCTTCATCCTCTTCATCTCCATCAGCTGCCCAGTCCTTTTCTTGAGTAATGAAAGCCCTTTCCTTCTGTTTGAGTAGATCAAAATATTTCTTTTTGTAATCTACTTGTTCAAATTTCTTCTTTTCAGAGGTTGGCTTTCTGCACTCACTTGCAAAGTGTCCACTTATACCACAATTAAAACACTTGAACTTGGATTTGTCCACCATGTTCTTATAGGGTTTAGTGGCTCTAGTGTTTTTCCTGAACTTCATCTTTGCAAATCTCCTGGACAGAAATGCAAGATGCTCATCAATACCATCAGAGTCATCTTGACTGGAGTTGTCTTCATTTTCAGCAACTTGCTCTTTACCCTTGTCTGATTCTGGATTTCTTACACCATCTTTGGAGCTTGATGTAGATCTCACAGTTTCTTTTCTGCATTCTTTCTCATTTTCAGCTACCAATGCAACTGAACCTCCTTTCTTTCTCCCCCTCTCCAATACCTCATCCTGTTCCAACTCTAGTTCATAAGTCTTCAAGATTCCATATAATCTTTCAAGAGTAAAGTCCTTATAATCCTGAGAGTTTCTTAAGGAAACAGTCATGGGTTTCCATTCCTTTGGTAAGGATCTCAAAAATTTAAGATTTGAATCCTTCACCTGGTACACTCTACCATACAGCTTCAGTCCATTCAACAGCTTTTGGAATCTATTAAATGTGTCATTTAAAGATTCATTCTCTTCAAAATGAAAGTACTCATACTGTTGAATGAGAAGCTGCATTTTGTTCTCTTTTACTTGTTCTGTACCTTCACACAGCAACTGAACTGTGTCCCAAACCTCTTTGGCAATTGAACAATTTATCACATTATCAAACATATCCTTGTCAAGACCATTAAACAAAATGTTCATAGCCTTCTTATCCTTGTGGACTTCTTCTGTGTCTTCCATTGTCCATTCTGCTCTAGGTTTTGGAATGGATTGACCAACAGCAATTGTGGCCGTAGCAACTGTGGCTACTTTGTGGGGAATGTGAGGACCATTCTCAATGCAGTTTACATAACCTTCATCTTGGGAGAGTAGATGAAGGTGCATTTTCACCTTCCAGTGGTGATAACTGTCTTTGTCAAGAACTGGGATCTTTACTCCAATATCCTTCTTACTCATCTTTGTTAGATTCCAAGATCTTTAAACTCTTTGTGTGTCAAGAGCTTGCTCTGATACCAATTGTTATTCCTAGAGGACTAACAATGAGATTTACAGAAGGGGGGTTGAATGTAAATCTCAAAACTTTTTCAGGTTTTGAGAAGTTTATTAAAGCAGTGTGTTCTAGATGAACAAGTGTATGAATTGCTTTGAGCTAATGCAGACAGATATATATTCAAACACAAAATGTAAAGAACACAACAAACTTTAAAAACTTTTCTGGTGGATTTGTTGTTCCACCAGAGATGGTATATTAGAAAATCTGTGTTCAACAATGTTGATCACAGCTGCATCCTAGTACAAACTAGATGAATTTTCTCTCAAGATATTTCTTAACAGCTCTGGAAAATCTCTCCCTAATTACTAGCTTCTTCTTGGTTTATATATTACCAAGTGTACAAGTGAAAAACAATATAAAATTACAATAGTAAAATAAGTTCTTCACTTGCTTCTTTTCCTGTTCACTCCAGTACTTTGTTGACTATTGCATCTTTGTACTAAAGAAGAACGGCTGCTTTTTCTGTTGATCCTGAAATTCGGCTACCACATCTCAGTTTTCTCTGTCAACCCATGTGCCTCTGTCTGTAGGTACAACTACCACTTATCAACGGCTAATTAGCAGAACATCCGTTGAAGCTTTCATCCGTTAATGACTTCATCCGTTGAAGGATGTTATCCGTTGAAGCTTTCATCCGTTGATGCATTTATCCGTTGATGCTCTCATCCGTTGAAGGATGTTATCCGTTGAAGCTTTAGAGACATCCGTTGAAGCTTAGCTTCTCATCCGTTGAAGGTCTTTAAGTCATCCGTTGATACCACTTCATTTATACAAAATTACAAGGCATGAAATATTTACAATTGGCCTTCCTATCTGCATATCATCTAGTAGTCAACATGACTTATAGTTTCTCTCAACTTCTAAGAATTACATTTTAAATACAGAGACTGAAATATGCTACAATACTAGACTTATTTCTAAGTAAAGCTACACCATCAACGGATAGCCAAAGTGGTCTTATCCGTTGAGGCTACTGACACTAAATTTCTACTTAAGTATTTTGTTAAACATATCATCAAACTAATGCACATATATTCCTAACAGTTATGTAGTTTGGTTTGCAGTGCTGAGACTCATATGTATTCAGATTTGATGTTTTTGTTGATTATGGATTGTTCTAAAAACAAACCTTATATTTCAAAAAAAAATAGAATAACTGTTACATTTGCTTGTTATAGTGTAACATTTGTTTACATATAATGTTACATTATATATGTTACTAGTGTTATAATAGATAAAAATATTGTTACAGTACACATATTCCAGTGTTGCCTAACTAAAAAAATATGTGTTACAATAGATAAAACCTAGTGTTACAATAGGTTAAATGGGACCCACAAGGAGGGGCCACGTGGCCCCCACTGGTGGTGCCCATGTATTTATAAACTTGACTTTGTAGTAGTTATGTCGTACTTGTTGGTGTTGGCGAGATGAGACTCTCCTTCCTTGGTGTTTAGAATTAATTATGTAGTATTTGGTTGTCGTTGGTGTTGGGATGAGACTATTTGTAGTACTTTGGTTGTCGTTGGAGATGGTTTGGAGAATGTTCTGTTATGTAGTTTGGTTTGCAGTGCTGAGACTCTTATGTACTCAGATTTGATGTTTTTGTTGATTTTGGATTGTTCTAAAAACAAACCTTATATTTCAAAAAAATTTAGAATAACTATTACATTTGCTTGTTATAGTGTAACATTTGTTTACATATAATGTTACATTATATATGTTACTAGTGTTACAATAGATAAAAAGACTGTTACAGTACACATATTCCAGTGTTGCCTAACTAAAAAAATAGGTGTTACAATAGATAAAACCTAGTGTTACAATAGGTTAAGTGGGACCCACAAGGAGGGGCCACGTGGCCCCCACTGATGGGGCCCATGTGGCCCCCACCAGTGGGGACCACGTGGCCCCTCCTTGTGGGTCCCACTTATGTAATCTTGATCAAGCTATTGTATCAATCAGTTTGTGTTACATTTGGGCCAGTTAGTGTTATAGTAGGTGCCTATTGTAACGTTTTCCTCTCTGTTACAATAGATCATTAAAGTGTTACAATAGGGTGTCTATTGTAATGCTCGTATATGTAACGCCCCCTGGTGTTACAATAGACCTATTGTAACGCTTTTGGGGCCTATTATAACACCATTTAGGCATTACAATAGTCCACTTATGGCGTAGTGTAAAGGAGATGACCAGGGAAACCCTAACAAGAGAAAAGGTCAAGGTCAAGGGCAAAGCAGCAAAGTTTCTTCACAGAAACTAATTTCTGATTCTAGCAAATCTTCTACACAGAAGAATACAAGTTCTGAAGTTGTGAATGCTCAAGTTCTGAAAGCAAGTTCTGATGATCAAAGTCTGTTGACAAAGTCTGATATTATGATTAAGTCTGGAAGTCAAGACTCTCAGAAGTTTTTACAAACTCTGAAGCTTAAGGGAAGGGAGACTACTGTCTACTATAAGGATCCCAAGATTCGGACACTTAATGAAGAGATTTCTAGAAGATTATTTCTCAAGTATAATCCTGGAATGGATTTAGAGACTCTAAAGAAGGAAGAAGCTAGATTTGCGGCTGAGAAGACAAATCTTAAATCTAAAGCTTCTAATGCAAAGAAACCTCCAAGGCCTAAGGCAAAAGGCATTGTGATCAAGGAAAGGTAAACGTCTGAGGCTTCAAATCCCAAGACAAGATCACAAGTTGAAATTGATCCCAAGGAAAAAGGGAAAGGAAAGATTGATGAACCAACAAAGAAACGGGAGATGAAGATTCCTCAAATCCTGATGAATCCTGTGTGCAAAATGGTTCAGGTTTTTGATGATACAGCTGCAGAAGATGAAACTGTTGAAACTATGAAAAGAAGAAAGATAACAGAAGAATCTAAGACAACCTATAACATAACTCAAGTTGTTCAGAGTGAAGCACAACAAGCTACAGAAGAATCTACAAATCCTGAACAAGTCATTAAGACAACAACCTCTGACAGAGCTCAAGTTGATTTGAACAAGATGACAGTTATTGATAAGAAGAAACTCCTATGGAAAAATGTTAAACCATCAGGTCCTAAGAAAAGTCAACTGCTATCTGATTTCTTGACTATTGGATTGAATGCCAGAGAAGCAAGAGACAGATCAGGGTTAGGATCAAGCGAAGCCAAGTTGAAAACAGGAGTTGAAGTAACTATCAAAGATCCATTCTTATTAACTGACAAACCACTTGAGGAAGTTACACAGGAACACCTTGACAAGGTTATATATGTTCAAGTGGTACTGGATGCTCATGATAAGAGTAATGTCAAAGAAAAGCTGATTCTATTTCTTAAAGATGGAAGAACATACAGAATGTCAGAATCAGATGTGCTGAATAAATCTCTGAAAGAACTTCAATTCTTTTATTATCTTTTGGAGATAAAGTCTGAGATTACCAGAAGATGGTCAAATTTCATAATGAAGACCATATGGGATAAAGCCAGAATCTATGGATCAAGGGTTACAGAATTTATTCCAAATATAGTTGAAGATGATGGAAGTGAAATTCCAATGAAGAAGAATTCTGCCAAACTTGAAGTTAATCTGGATGAGAAATGTCTGTGCTATAATGAAGACTCATCTCATCCAAGGGTAATCATACTTGGTGATGGATTAGAAAGAAATAACATCTCAGCACTTAGGACTGCAATCTACCAGATTGGAAGTCAAGATGAAGAAATGAAGCAAGTCAAGACTAAATTAGCTCAAGTCCTGAGGAATGCAGAAGAGAAGCTGATATCAAACTTTTTCAAGAATCATTTTGGATTCAGATTGATTCAGGAAAATTGGTAAAATCTGCAAGGACTGTAAGTTGTAATTAGTTGTCTAAATAAACTCTCATTGCATTTGTACTTAAATGTTTTTGTGATCATCAAATCTATTAACTTGTATATTTTTTATATTTTACAAGTTGGGGGAGATTGTTAGATATATTTATGATGTCATGTCTAATCTGTTATGTTTAGATTCAGAACTTAATATCAGGACTTACCGGAAATCAGAACTTACTGAAGTCAGAACTTATATCAGAACTTATGGCCGTCAGGATTTATATCAGGACTTTAGTGCGGGTACTTCAGATAAGGAATGCAGTTTATTTACAGGAGAGGATCTGAACTAAAACAAAAGAAGATATGCATGAATAGTTGGACAGCTAGAAGACTTGTAGAAGATAATATCTAATTGATATATTTTAGGAGACAGAATTATATTCCATATCAATTAGAAGATATCTTGTAACTGTGTACTATATAAACGCAGCTTAGGCTTTACATTATAAGTGTTATCATTCATGAGAACATTATTCATTGTAACCTAGCAGCTCTTAGTGATATTGTTCATCATTGAGAGAGTAGTTTAACCTACTTTTTAACAGAGCTTATTATATTGAATAAACTTGATTACTGTTACATACTTGTGTTCTAAATTGATATGATTGTATAAACACTATATTCAACCCCTTTCTATAGTGTTGTATGACCTAACAAATCATGATAGCTTGATAGTCCTGGTTGCTCATGTTTGAAGTCAAGAGATGCTGTGAGATGTTGGTCAGTCCAGATATCTGTCTACTAGTAGAACATCTACAGAAGTTGGTTGAGAAGTAGATTCTTGTAGCCACTGAGAGAGTATGTAAGGTTGTTGAGGTTGTGAGGTGGATGGTTCATCAGAAACACCTGTGACTGGGGTCCCAGTTTGACTCACAGATTGCTCTGTGGTTTTGATAGTGTTTTGTCCTCCATTTTTAGTGGGAACCTCCAATTTTATTGGAGGGGATTTGACTGGGTTACTGTCATGTACACCAGCCTCAAACCCTTGTGTGTCTTGTAACACACTGGCACTTGAATGTGCCCTGCTTGCCTCTCCTATGACAGGATCATGGCCAATTGTACTCCTAGCTTCAACTGCCAAGACAATATTTTCTAGAGTTGTGAGGGGAGTTGTCCCTACATGAGGAACCTCCAATTGAATTGGAGAGGATTTAGATAGCTCCCCCTCAGGAGTACTACCCTCAAACCTTTCAGTCTGTGAAGACTGTTTTACACATGAAGGTGCATTAGAAGTATCCATGGGGTCTTTAGTAAAAACTGATGAATCCCCCATATTTGTGATGGTGTCATCAAGGTCTACCCCAACATGTAGCCTCTCACCATCTAAATAAAGTGTCTGGGTGGTGAGCAAAGCTTCTTGAGCTAAGTCAGTTGATTTTTGGTGCACTTGAGAAGTGGATTCAAGTGGGATTGGAATAGAAGAAATTTTAGACATAAGAAGTTGTTGCTCAGTTATGAGTGTTGGCAGCTCCCCCTGAATGAATGAGGGAGCTTCAAGAGATGTGCTCTCACTGTGTGTGCCTTCCTTGTTTCTCCTACCATACACTTGAATTGCTTCTATTGCAGGCTGTGCAGACTCACTCCTGGTTGTTTATGCAACTGCGCCCGGTTGGGAGGATGCAGAGGTGGCTAGAGTGGTCAGCTTAGGTTGTTTAATTTTTTTAGATCTTTTGACCAGAGGTGATTCTTTTTCAGCTATCTCCTCACCACTCTCAGTTACCACAGTTAAGGTTGCCCCCTTTCTCTTTTTTTACTGACCTCATCCTTTTGAGAAGATGAGGTAGTTGGTTTCCTAGCTTCTAAAGGTTGTGAAAGAATGGTTACAGCTTGGGAAGATTCCTGTTGGTGTTCTTGTTTTTGTACTTCCTGTTGAGTGGCATGTATGACACTTTATAATGCTCTAATAACCTTTGAATTGATGCCTTTGTACTCAAGTTGTTAAGTGTTTTAACGTATTTTCGAGTGTTTTTGCATTTCAGGTATTATCTAGGTAATCAGGTGCATTAGCATTATTTTGGTGCTAATTCGGTGTCAATGTGGTGTTGGAATAAAGGCTCGTTGAAAGCCGGCTCGAAGCTGAAAAAAAAAATATAGAAGTCAATTTTGGGAGAAGCCCAGCGCGCCCGTGCTGATCAATCGCGTGGCCGCGCCGAAGTACAGAATGCCAGCGCGCTCGCGCTGATCAAGCGCGCGGCCGCGCCGTGTCGGGATGCAGAATTCTGATTCTATTCTAATTCGAATTGGGAGACTTCTATGCTGCATTGGGCTGCTATATAAACAACTCTAGGTCGTTTTTAATAATTAATCAAGCCAGAGACATATCAAGGAGAGCGTAAGAAGACCGTTTTAGCACGATTCAACGAAGATGAAGAAGATCTTGTTTTTACTTGTGAACCTTTATTTTAAGTTGTATTTGGATGCTAGTTTTCATCGAGATCTGCGACACTTTCAAATTCAATGATGTGACTGAAGATGTTATCAAGCTACGCCTTTTCCCATTTTCTCTGAGGGATAAGGCCAATGCTGGTTACACTCTCTACCAGTAGGATCTATCACCACTTGGGAGGATCTCACACAAAAGTTTCTCACTAAATTCTTCCCCATGGTGAAGACTGCTGCAATCAGGAATGCTCTTACCCAGTTTGCTCAGCAAACTGGGGAATCTCTGTGTGAGGCTTGGGATCGATATAAGGACATGCTAAGGAAGTGCCCACACCATGGCATGCCTGATTGGGTGATTATTAATTGTTTCTACAATGGATTGGGCGCTACTTGTAGACCCATGCTTGATGTAGCATCAGGAGGAGCCTTGTGGGCTAAGAGCTACGATGAAGCTTATGAACTTATTGAATTGATGGCGGCTAATGTGTACCAGAATCCTTCCTAGAGACTGACTTAGGGGAAAGTCGCAGAAATTCTGGAGTTGGACGCAGCAACTGCTATCGCTGCCCAACTTAAGGCTTTGACGATGAAGGTGGATACTTTGGCTAATTATGGAGTTAATCAAATCGCCAGTGTCTGTGAACTTTGTGCTGGTGTCCATGATACTGATCAGTGCGCAATTTCTAGTGAATCAGCTCAGTTCGTGAGCAACTTCCAGCGATCGCAGCAACCAGTGCCAGCCACCTATCATCCTAACAACCGCAATCATCCTAATTTTAGTTGGAGCAATGCTCAGAATGCGGTTCAACAGCCTTATCAGCAATACCCAGCTAAGCAGTACAACCCTTCTGGTTTTCAGCAACCACAGTATGCACCTAGATAGCAACTCCAGTTGTAACAAGCCAATGAAAAATCTGAATTAGAGGAGTTGAAGCTTATGTGCAAGAGTGAAGCTGTTTCTATCAGGACCTTGGAAAATCAAATTGGGCAAATTGCCAATGCCTTGCTAAATCGTTATCCTGGTACACTACCTAGTGACACTGAAGTGTCAGGATAGAGGGAAGCTAAAGAATAGGTAAAGACAATCACTTTAAGGTCTGGAAAGGTTGCGAATCCCGAACAAACTCAAGAGTTGACTGAAGAAGCTAAGGCTGAGAAAGAAGTAGAACAACATGATAAAGAAGTGGAACCAAGGAAGACTATTGTTGAGCACACTCCGCCTGAGGGTAATACAGGGGAGAAACAGATCTATCCTCCACCGCCTTTTCCCAAGAGGCTATAGAAGAAAAAGCTGGACAAGCAATTTGAGAAGTTTCTGGAAGTTTTCAAGAAACTTCATATCACTACTAGAAAAAGTAGAATAGACATCGCCTCAAAGACATCGGTTGTTTTTGGCGCCGATGTAAAAGGTGTTTTAGACATCAGTTTTGAGCAACCGATGTCTTTTCATTTTATAACTATCAGTGTTTTAGCTGAACCGATGTTATATGTTTGTTTTAAAAATATTAATCAGCGCGCCTTCCCCATTTCTCCCCTAGCAAATATTTCATTCCCTCAATGTTTCCCCCCTCTGTTTTTTGCCTTAGCCAAATTTCCCCCTTTTTTCACACACATTTCCCCCTCTTTTCAATTAAAAATAAAACAAAAAACATTAAAAACATAAAACCAAAAACAAAATCAAAAAACTCAAAAACATCTCTCTTCACTTTATCCTCTCTCTGAAAAACACCCACAACACTTCTTTTCTCTCTAATCCTGATTACGCTCTCTCTTTCTTCGCTCTCTCCTCTCTCTGAAGAACACCCACAGTAATTTCGTCAATCTCTATCGAGTTTCACTCCCCTAATATGCATCGTAATTTTTATCCGATTCTGTCCTCTTGCCGGAATTTCATTACAATGTTCATTTGGAATGATATTGTCCATCTCTACTCTTTTATAATTACAATCTCTTTCTCTCTCTCCCTTGATGTTATATTAATGTTTATATGTTTGTGCGTGCGTGTATTTGATTTTGATATTGTTGATTTTGTAAGGTTTTCGTGACGTTGATGGCGAATAAGAAAGTAATATAGAGGAAAAGAGCCTCTGGATCTGTATTTGTTGTTGCGATTCTTGTACCTTTTTCGATATCAGCTAAGTTGAAGTTAAAGTTTGAATTTGATAAGTTTTGAACCATAAATTGGGGGTTTCAATTTGAAACCCTAAGTTGTACGCTCTTTAATTGTAGAATTATAAATTATTGATTTTTCAGTTGGATTAATGTTCAATTTATTCGATGATTTGACTTTTGTATTGGGTATTGAATGACATGATCATACATCTCTCTGGTGTCAATACTGTTCTTGTTTCTTATATTTGTTAGGGGTTGAAATTCAGTGAACACTCCCCCTTTGCCTTAACACTTGTTTCTGTCTTTAGTGATTTGAAAAATACTGCGATGATAATAGTGCAATTTCTATTCCTCTAATGTCTTCATGTTCCTCTAATATTTGTGCTGCGTATGCATTGGAAGCTAACATTTCAGGTAATAGCTATTTGAAGTGTTGCTTAGCAGTTGGTATGACAGTTAAATTTGAAGTAAATAAAAGGCCCCTACATGAATCACAATATATACTTTGAATTAAAAAATTATACTTTTGCTATTTACCATAAAAATGATAGTAAAATATATAATTTCAATCTTCTTGTGTTGTATAAATGAAAACTAGGACTCATGTTAAATTTTAAAATGACTTTGAGCCATAGGTAGGTTGCTCCGATGGTGTATAAACTGGAGGAATGATTGTGGTGTTTTTTAATCTTCTACTTAAATGCCCTGTGAAAAGCCATACATGAGTGATTTTTATGGTGGTATGATCTGTATTTTTGGTTTTCCCGTTAAAGTCCAGTTCAACTATCATGTCAAGAAATTCCCATTGGTTTACACCACAAGGTTTTGGGCAAAAATGGTAAGTCATTTTAGGTTTTCAGCACAAGTGTTAATTGATATTCCTTAATTTGCTGAACTTGAAGCTGAGACCTCAGCGAGGTTGCTATGAGAGAAAAGAGGTCTGAAGCGTTTGTACATCCTTTGTTAAGCGCCTAATATATAGTAATTTAAAGTCTTTAAGAGAGTCCATAACCTATGCTGTGTTAATTTTATATTCTTTTTCTCAATTTAACTTGTGTTATTCATGGCTTTCTCATATATTCCAATTCTTCTCCTGATTAATATTAATGTGTTTGCAACATTTAGCAATGCTGCTGGTTATTACATTAGGCCACCATCCCCTGGCTACTGGCCCAGTTCAAAGTTCAGGTGTATGAGCTTTTATAAAGGGTTATCGAAACCTCTGGGGTGCTAATCATCAAAGGGTCGATAACAAAGCTATCACCATTAGGCTCGATAGAACCTCGGGTACCAGACTGTACATCATATGTAAAATGTGCCTGAATTTAGTATGATCTTAATATAAATTTGTACATGCAGGGAGTGGATTCAAGTCTGTGACAAAGCGTTATAAGGGCAAGCAAGATAAGTACATATTATATAATTTATCTCTGTATTTTATGTACTAGTTATATTTGAAACTGTAACAAAAGCCGGGGTCTGTGGAATATAATGTGATCTTTCGGTGGTATATTGTAATGTAAATCCGGCGGTCTGACATATATAGCTTTGTAAAGGCAAGCATAAATAATTACATATCTTTTAAGATATCTCTATAATATGTGCATGATGCAAGTACAGTAACTCTGAGTTATCATGTTTGACATAGTGCCTAATTTTTTTGACAGCCAAATGGGGCACTTCAAAGGAATGTCATTTAACCGTGTAATTAAAAACTTTGTAATTCAAGGAGGTGATTTTGAAAGTGGAGTTACAGAAGACTAGACGTCAAAAGGAAAGCATTATGGTCATCTTGATGAAAGGTTTACCCTCCGTATACGTCTGCATAATTTTTAAAATAGTATTATATGTACTTATCATATGTACCAGACTGTACATCATATGTAAAATGTGCCTGAATTGATTTGCTTGATCCAATGTCTCATTTCCTTGCAATGTATCAAGATAACATTTTAGAAGCTCCAGTATGGTAGTTCCATGGTAAAAGTTATAAAAGGATCGGCAAGTTTTAATGTTTATACAGCTTGATGCCTTATTCTAATTAGAATCTGTAGTTATTATGGATATTAGGACTACAGGAGTTCTCAACCATTGAGTTGAGGGCTTGTACAAAGTTTTTATAGGTTGAAGGTCTGCCTGATCAAAGTTCCTACCCAAACAAACGTTATAGGCTGAAACTGATAATAAAATTTATTCTATTCTATGGTCAATGAAGGATATGACACAAAGGAAATAAGTGAGATCGAGTAAGTTCTTACAATCTGTCTGTGTTAGACGCATGAAGGATGATTTTGTAGAGTTCTTACAGATTAGTTTGTATTTTATACATTATTTTCTGGAATGTTTTTTTGATTATATTTTATTGCTATTTTCCACAGACAAGGGATGTATGTGCGGGTTAATTGTCGACTAAAAAGTTTTCAGCAGAAAAAGCAAATTGCTGCATTTTCTGTGAGGTAACATTGCAAAAATATTTTTAGAATATGGGGTTTATTTTTTTTTCCTTTTTTAATTTCTCTTTCTTTGATAGGAATGTATGTTTTTTAGTACAAGTAACATTACCACCGTATCTAGGATCTATCCGACTAGTTTGTGCATCATTCTGATATAAGATGCTGATCAAACTTAAATGTGATCATTTATCCTCTGAATTAGTTAACTTGTAATTTTTGATGATTCCCAACATTACACCTATCACAGAATCACCCATGCTCTGCTAGTAGGATGATGCATGTTTATCTTAAAATAGGTGTGTGCATGTATGTGCAGACTTTGTGTGTATAGATATATCATATATTTACTTGGTTTGGATGGATTGAATACTGGGTTTTGGCTATGTTTCTATGGCTTGGTTTTTCTTGAAGGAATGAAACCGCTACATCATTTAAATCCTGTAATTACACTATATTATATAGTGTAAAGTTGAACAATATACCCATCCTAGATATTTTTGGCAACTACCCATCCTTGATTACAGTTATCAGGAACAATACATTACATACAACTACCTGATTCTACAGGCAGTTGTCCAAACTTTCTGTTTTATTGCTCTTTTTTATGGTTGGCATAATCCTATATAATTTAGTCATATACATTCCATACTCTGAGTTTTGGTTGATTGACAAATTGCAGCTTTTTGGTGGGAGTGCATTGACATTACAATTTGGGGCTAGCTTTTAAGGAGATATCAACATCTTTCTTCTTGGCGATCCTCGAACCAGCAAGTCACAGTTGTTGACTTACATACATAAGCTACCCCCTTGCGGAATTCACACAAGTGGACGAGGGAGCTCTGTTATTGGATTGACTGCCTATATAGCCAAAGATCCCGAATCTGGTGATATAGTATGTTTGCAAACAGTATGCTACATAAATATGTGTAGTACTTGATGTTTGAATTAGATGAAAGTGTTGTGCCTGATGTTTGGATATTTTTATTGGATATATAGACAATTGGTATTATTCAGTAATTGGTTTTGTTAGTTTATTGGTTTGGCAAATTTCTGTCATCTATATTTATAAAATGTACATTAATGAAACAGGTAATCAGACATCATTACAATGGAAAATGATGTTAATTTAACACTTTAACAACTGTTATAAAATAAAAAACCGATGTCTATCAGAACTTAATACATCGGTTTTAGTGAAACATTGACATCAGTAATATCAAATAAAACCAATGTTAAATACTACAAAAAAATCTTAAAACAGAAAATTGATGTCATTAAGCTTTATAGACATCGGTTTGTCACCAATATATATCGGTTTGAAATAAAGAACCGATGTCAAAAGTTATGTTTACATCGATTTAATTTGAAAACCATTGTTACTAGTATTAGTAACATCAGTTTAATGGGTAACTGGAAATATTTTGCTTATCTCATATATGTTTAAATTAATGAAAATATCATATTATGATAATATATCAAGATTAGACATGCATTAGAAATTTAACATCTTTAAAAACTGATGTTATATGTCTTTTTTAACATCAGTTTAAAACCGACGTTAAATGGGGGGTCTTTAACATCACCCACGAAGACATCGGATTTTTTTGTTCTTAGACATCGGTTTTTAGCCGATGTATATTCTACTTTTTCTAGTAGTGTATCAACATACCTTTCGCCGAGGCTCTTGAGTAGATGCCTAATTATGCAAAGTTTATGAAAGGTATTCTCTCTCGGAAGGTGAAGCTAGATGATTTAGAGACAGTCGCTGTCACGGAGGAATGTAGTATTGTGCTGCAAAAGAAGTTGCCTCCGAAGCTTAAAGATCTAGAAAGCTTCACTATTTCATGTACTATTGGAAAAGTGTCTTTTGATAGATGCTTATGTGACTTGGGAGGTAGCATCAATCTGATGCCCTTGTCAATCTTCAAGCAGTTGGACTTACCTGATCCCAAACTGACTTATATGACCTTGCAGTTGGCCGATCGTTCTATTACATATCCGCGAGGTATTGTGGAGGATGTCTTGGTCAAGGTTGATAAACTCATCTTCCCTGCTGATTTCGTAATTCTTGATTTCGAGGAGGATAATAAGATTTCCATAATCTTGGGAAGACTTTTCCTAGAGACTGGCCGAACCTTGATAGATATGCGGAAGGGTGAGCTCACAATGCGAGTTCTGGATTAGGATGTTACTTTTAATGTGTTCAATGCTATGAAATTTTCTACTGATAATGAGGAGTGCTTAAAAGTGGAGTTGGTCAATTCGGTGGTCACATCGGAACTTGATCAATTGCTAAGGTCCGATGCCTTAGAGAAAGCCTTGTTGGGAAATTCAGATAGTGAAGATGACGAAGGTGAAGAACAATTTCAATATTTGAATGCTTATCCCTGGAAAAGGAAGATTGATATACCTTTTGAATATCTTGGAATGGAGGAATTGAACAAGGCTCCTAAATGCCTCAAGCCTTCTATTGTGGAGGCTCCCACTCCTGAGCTTAAGCCTTTACCTGAGCATTTGAGGTATGCGTTTTTAGGTGATACATCTACTCTGCATGTTATTATTGTATCTGACCTTTCAGGTAGTGATAAGGAAAAGCTTTTGAGGATTCTGAGAGTGTTCAAATCGGCAATTGGATGGACTATAGTGGATATCAAGGGAATTAGCCCTTCTTATTGCATGCATAAAATTCTGCTAGAGGAAGGTAGCAAGCCTACGGTCGAGCAGCAAAGAAGACTTAATCCTATCATGAAGGAAGTAGTGTAGAAGGAAATTCTTAAGTGGCTAGATGCAGGGATCATTTACCCTATTTCTGATAGTTCATGGGTAAGCCCAGTTCAATGTGCGCCAAAGAAAGGTGGAATTACTGTGGTAGCAAATGAGAAGAATGAGCTTATTCCTACAAGGACAGTCACGGGGTGGAGAGTTTGCATGGACTACAGGAAGCTGAACAAAGCCACTAGGAAGGATCACTTCCCTTTGCCCTTTATTGATCAAATGCTCGACAGGTTGGCTGGTCCTGAGTACTATTATCTTCTGGATGGCTATTCGGGTTATAATCAGATTTGTATCGCTCCAGAAGATCAGGAGAAAACTACCTTCACTTGTCCATTTGGTACTTTCGCCTTCAGACGAGTTTCTTTTGGTCTGTGTGGTGCACCAGCCACATTCCAGAGATGTATGATGGCCATCTTTTCTGACATGATTGGCCAGAATATGGAGGTGTTCATGGATGACTTCTCAGTCTTTGGAAATTCTTTTGATGAATGCTTGCAAAATCATGGACATGTTCTCAAAAGGTGTGTTGAAACCAATCTGGTTCTCAATTGGGAGAAATGTCACTTTATGGTGCATCAGGGCATTATTCTCGGGCACAAGGTTTCTAGTAAAGGTCTAGAGGTGGACAAGGCCAAGGTGGGGGTCATTGAGAATCTTCCTCCACCTATTTCTGTTAAGGGAATTCGCAGTTTTCTTGGTCATGTGGGTTTCTATAGGCGTTTCATCAAAGTCTTCTCGAAAATTTCAAAGCCTTTGTGCAGTCTGTTAGAGAAAGATGTTCCTTTAAAGTTTGATGACGAGTGTTTTGCAGCTTTTGAGAAATTGAAGAAGAGTTTAATCATGACACCGGTCATAATTGCACCTGATTGGAATGAGCCTTTTGAGATGATGTACGATGAATGTGACTCTGCAGTTGGAGCAGTTCTTGGGGACCGGAAGAACAACATATTTCATGTGGTCTACTATGCTAGTAAGACCCTAAATGGTGCTCAATTGAATTATACTACTACGGAGAAAGAGCTTTTAGCTATTGTCTATGGTTTTGAGAAATTTCGATCTTATCTACTTGGGACTAAGGTGACAGTTTTCGCTGATCACGCTGCAATTTGATATCTCGCCTCAAAGAAGGACTCGAAGCCTAGATTGATTAGATGGGTTCTTTTGCTCCAAGAATTTGAACTAGAGATCAAGGATAGAAGAGGAACTGAGAATCAAGTCGCTGTTCATCTCTCGTGTTTAGAAAATCCAAATGCTACTTTATTGGATAAGACATTGATAAATGAGTCTTTTCCCGACAAGCAGCTGTTTGGAGTGCAAGAAGAAGAACCATGGTTTACAGACATTATAAACTACCTTGTGAGTAATATCATGCCTCCCGACTTATCCTATGCTTAAAAGAAGAAGTTTCTACATGAAGTGAACTGGCATATGTGGGATGAGCCATTTCTTTTTCGACAAGGAGCTGACCAAATCATCAGGAGATGTATTCCTTACAGCGAAACGGGGGGGGGGGGGGATCTTGCGAGATTGCCACTCGACGGCTTATGAAGGACATTATGGTGGAGAAAAGACAGTAGCGCGTGTTCTTCAAGCATGTTTCTTTTGGCCGACATTGTTTAAAGATGTTTATCAGTTTGTTTTGAAATGTGATCGATGTCAACGTGTGGGTAATATGTCTAATGTGCTTCTCGAGGTTGAGGTCTTCGATGTTTAGGGAATTGACTTCATGGGGCCATTTGTCTCATCTTATAACAATCAGTATATCTTGTTGGCGGTTGATTACGTGTCAAAATGGGTTGAAGTTAAGGCGTTGCCAACAAACGATGCGAAAATGGTGCTTAATTTTCTTCATAAGAAGATATTAACAAGGTTTGGAACTCCAAGAGTCATAATCAGTGATGAGGGGTCGCATTTTTACAATCGCAAGTTCACTGCTATGATGAAAAGGTATAATGTAAATCATCGCATTGCCACGGCTTATCATCCTCTGGAAAATTGGTCAAGCTGAGGTATCTAACAGAGAGATCAAACGCATTTTGGAGAAAGTGATGTGTCCATCAAGGAAAGATTGGTCTTGAAGCTTGATGAAGCTGTTTGGGCATATAAAACAGCATATAAGACTCCATTGAGAATGTCGCCGTACCAGTTGGTCTATAGTAAGGGGTGTCATTTGCCTATGGAGCTTGAACATAAGGCATATTGGGCTTTGAAGAAGTTGAATCTGGACTTGGATGCGGCTGGAAAGAAGAGAATGCTTCAATTGAATGAACTCGATGAGTTTCGACTTCAAGCTTATGAGAACAACAAAATATATAAGGAGAAAGTCAAGAGGTGGCACGATCGAGGTTTAGTTCTTAAGTCATTTGTGCTGGGGCAACAAGTTCTTTTGTTCAACTCTCGTCTCCGTTTTTTTCCTGGAAAGTTGAAGTCAAGATGGTCAGGGTCGTTTATTGTCAAAACTGTGTTTCTACATGGAGCGGTGGAAATTTTTAAGAATGATCCGGGCCAAGGATTCAAGGTAAATGGTCAGAGGTTGAAGCATTACTATGGTGACACGGCATACCGCGAGGTAGTTAGTGCCGTTTTAAAGTCCATTTAATCTCAAGATTCTACATCGAACTAGCGACATAAAAGAAGCACTTCTTGGGAGGCAACCCAAGTATGTTGTATATTAGTAGGCAGAAGAAGCAAGAAGAAAGGAGAAAATTATTAAAAAATCAGAAAAATAAAAAAATTCACGGCCAACTACAGAAGCTGGGCGCGGCCGCGCTGACCAAGCGCGCGGCCATGCTATTTTTCCAGTAACCAAACGCGCTCGCGCTGTCCTAGCACGCGGCCGCGCCGTCCTAGCACGCGGCCGCGCCGGTTTTTTGGAGAGTGAGTGCACCCGCGCTGTCCTAGCGCGCGGCCGTGCTGGGTCCCTGATTGAAAAAATAAAAATAAAAAATGGCAGTTTTAAGAAAAAATCAGGATTTTTAACCAAAAATCAATTCCAACCCAATTTTTACTCTTTCACATCCCATAATTCCCTCTCCTAATAAATTCTATTATTCCCACGATTCCCATAATCAATTCCCACTTCTATTCCTTATAGAATTCACACCTCTCCACCTATAAATACATACACTTACACACAACATCTCCACAAATTCACAAACTCTCAAACACAAATTCTCTCTAAACACTTAAACTTTTATTCTCTCTTCTTCAATCCCGATAGCACCCAAGAGACAAAGAACACAAGTTGACAGTAGCACCACCGATTCTTCATCTGCGGGTGGTGTGAGGCCCAGATTTTCTATTTCTGAGGCTTAGGAGGAGTACACGAGGCTTCTCTCGAAGCCTATTGCTAATGAGCAAGGCTTTCTGCCATCAGGGAAGGACGGTAAGCTGTTAGAAATGATTCTCGAGATGGGCTGGGTTTCTTTTTGTGAAGCGCCTGCTGCTGTGCCCATGAGTGTTGTGCGGGAGTTCTATGAAAATTCCAAGGCAGAGAAGAATGGCTTCACGGTGGTGAGGGGGAGGACTGTAGAGTACAGTGTTGATGCTATCAGGGCGGTGATTGAGCAGCCCGCGAGGAAGGTGGGTCAGGACACTTGGAACGATAAGACTCTGGAGAACTTTAATTTGGATCTTATCATTGCTACTCTCTGTGTGCCTGAAACTCATTGGAAGTTCAAGAGGGGCACTACTGATTACTCCACGTTCCCTGCATCATGCATAAACAGGTTTGCACAGGCTCTGAACTCGTTTATTTGTGCTAATATCATGCCATTTTTGCATGTGCATGAGATTACTGTGGAGCGTGCTCGTCTGCTGTGGGGAATTTTGCAGGGTGATTACATTGACTTGGGGATAATGATATATCAGGGGATTCTGAGATTCTTGAGGGGAGGTACTACAGGTGCTATTCCGTATGCGTCAGTTGTGACAAAGTTGTGCGTGGCGGTTGGTGTTCATTGGCCACCATATGAGCAGCTGTAGCTTCCCAGTGCCCCTATTGATAGTTCTACGCTGTAGAGCAAGCAAGAGTGGTATTGAGGGAAGCCCGATCCTAAGGGGCTTGATTATTCATATGATCATCTGTTAGGTGGTGTGCCCATGGAGGCTGCTACTGCAGGAGGTTCTCAGTATAACGACTCATGTATTTTCTTTTATTTTTAAAATTTAAAAAGTGTAATAATTGAATAAATAATTAAATAAAATATGTGCATTGATTTTTGGCAGCAGTGTGTTGATTTTTATTATTTATCTGAGATCTATTGATTTATGGTATGGATTTTGTGATTGAGATATGCGGTTCTGTTATAATTGTAAAAATGATTTTATTACAGTTTTAATTCCATAAATATTTAGATTGTTTCTAAGATTTGTTTTATCATTTTATAATTTCAATAATTATTTTTAGGACTTTATAAAATTGAGAAATCAATATTTCACTAATTATTTATTTTTAAATAATTTTCTGATTGTGTTTATTTGTAAAATCCATATTTAATTCCAGAAATCTTTAAAAATCATAAAACTCATATTTTACTGAGTTCGTATTATTCTGAGAATTTTAAAATTATTTTGGAAATTTTCAGGATTTGTTTCACCCGCGCATTGTCCCGTTTGATCGTCAAAAGCAGGTATAAATTGCATTTCAGAAATTATTTTAAAATTAGAAAACTTACGTTTTAATGAAATTCGGGATATTTATTAAATTTTATGATTATTTTGATAACTTTTTGATTAAAATTTATTTGTGAGTTATACCGTTAAAAATAGATTAAAACGATGTGTTGGGCTTGTAGTCAGTCAGAATATAAAATAAAACGACACATATCCATTTACTTGGGACACGTGTCGTGCAATTGTTTACAGTAGGGGGTGAGTCATTTGTTAACATCAAATTCAATCTCTCACTCTCTTCTCAGTCTCTCTCGACTGTTCTTCTCTGTTTTCTCTTTCTTTCCTCTTAGCTCATTCACTCCTCTTACTCCTCAGTGTTATCTCGCTATTTGGTTGTGGTTTTACCGCTTCTTTCCTGGTATTACTCTATGTCGCCCCTGTTTTCATTCCGTTGCCGCCTTCCCTCGTTTCCGGCGAGGGGATTGTGTGGCGGTTGGACTGTGATTATGTGTGTGTGCTATGGTGTTTTGGTTGTGTGAGTATATATGTGTTACAGTGTGTGTGTGTGTGTTCTGAAGTGTGTGTTGTGTGCATGTGTCAGGGTGTGGTGTGGCGGTGGCCACGCCTGTGGCCGCGTTTGTGGCCGTGTTTCTTCGTTGTGCATCTCTGTAATGTTATTCTATTGGGCTTTCTGTGTTGTGGGCTTGCAGTTGGGCCGGATACTTTTCGGGCCTTTACTGTTGGGCCTGTTTGTGCAGTTTGGCTTGGTGACTGGAAATTGATTTTTATTTATTTAAATTTCTGCAGGGAAAATAAATGAGTATCGTTCGTGAAATAAAATTTTTGTGGTGAGAAAATAATATTAATCGGTATAATTTATTTGGGAACCCGTATTATAACGGACGCGAATAAATTGTACCGCTGTTGACGATGAACTTCGGTGAGTCAACGGTGGACGGTGATAACGTTGTTCTGATTCCTAAATTTTATAAATAAATAAAATGATTTATGTAAAATATCTTCGAACTTAAATAATTAATTGTACTACAAATTGTGTTATGATGCAAGTTGTACGAAAATGGTGGAATTGATATTGTGATGAAATTGTGGATTATTTTGATTGCTGGCGTCGATTGTAATCGACGAGTAGGCATATAATCAAAGGAGTTGCTGCCAAAATTTTCTAAAAGTTTATTTTAAAACATACTTATTTATATTATACGTGTTACCCTTATTTGTGTTCTGATTACGTGATTATATGTACTGCTATACGAGTCGGGTTATCGAATTGGGAATTAGGGTTTGAGGATATCAAACATGTCAGTGTAACTGATTAGGGTATTCTGTATTTGTAGATCCCAGTCGAGTTTCACCTGTACCAAAGTCCGCGTAAAAGCTACTTAGAGTTCCGAAAGTGTTATAAGGCAAGTACCCCTGACCATTGTTTTATGGTTCAGTACGTATAAATAGCTAAATGTTTTATTCTCCTAATGGAACGGAAATGTTTTAAGTTACGTATCCCCTGTAGTTATAAATCACTGTTTTCAAATCTATTTTGGGGAAAAGTAACTTCGAAAGGTACCTATCTCGAATGAAATAATTTGCAAACTGGATTTTATATGTGTGCTGGTAAAATGAATGATTTTGAAAATGATCAGATATGGGATAAATAGGGGCCAGAGTAGGCCTATTGAGGTGGCGTAAGAGGCTAATTCGGTTGCGCGCAATTTATAACCAATTAGTCCAGCAGGTCAGAGACCTAGCTAGTCTCTGAGTTCCGGAACAGGTAAATGGGAAGGCAGTTGGAGCCGTCTGGTGTTGATAGCCTGATCAGCTGTCTTCACATATCCGTTACATATCTAATTTGGATTTATGATTCCCGTAAGGGTATAAGTGGTTGATACAGTGGTTTTATAAATGTGAATAGCATGCTAAAATTGGACTATGGTACTTACACAACACACTACTACCTTGTTTTATCAAAAGCATGTTAGACAGTGATATCCAGTTATCTCAGTTTTTCATTATATAATATTATTGACATGATTATAACTCTGTTCCTATCATTGTTTACGTTATAGTTTTTATCCTATTATTCATATGTTGGTACTGCTGAGCAATTATGCTCACCCTTGCAACATGTTATGTATATATGTCACAGATGCCTAGAAGACTAGTCAGACAGACCCATTTTCCTGCCCCTTCAGGATCCGGCTCCTCCGAGGTAGTGTTTATCAGGCCATGTGTGGTCTGATGAGTTGCTGAATAAAGTTCAAGTGTGTCAGACTTTCGAATAAATGGTTTGTAATAATGAGAACCTGAATCATATTTGAACCTGGATCGGATCTTGGTTCGGGGTCGAGTTAGTATACATTAATAATAATCTTGATGTTTATATTTTCGGTATTTGTGTTGGGTGACATCAACTCCTGACCCCGGGGTTGAGGCCATCACAGTTGGTATCAGAGCTACAGGTTCAATTCCCTGATCCAGGTTAGGGATTGTGTCGAATAGGTGTTAAATTGAGTCTTAAGGTGTGAGTCAGTAACTCATATAGATGAGCAAACCTTTTGAGTCAGTCGAGGGTTCCGACAGCGTTACCCTGGCATCTATTAAATGTTTTGATAGAATTGCCTTGACCTGGTTGTGTCTTTCCTGTATATTTATTATGTTGGCAGTGGCCTATTGTGATTTCGAGTTCTCCATATCGGGAGAATCCCTCTGACCCAGATAGCTCAGATTCTGAGAGGACCCTGGATGTTGTTGCTGAGGAGACCCCTATGCTTCCTCCACCAGTTCCTTTCTTTGTGCCGAGAGACATCCCTGGACTTGGTACTCGTCCCCGCTGGGTACGTAGGTCTGTGTCTGCCGTTAGGGATTTTCCTCCCGGCTGTGGTCCCAGTTCTTCCTCGACGAGACCTCTAGTTCCTCCTGTGGCCCCTAGTGGTACTTCTTCACCGATCCCTTACCATGTTTACCGAGTGGTGAATACCTCTTTTATCAGATAGCAGAGTCCGAGTTCGGCTGCCCAGCTCGATCAGATACCTGTTGCACCTTTCTAGGGAATCCCTGCCCCTTCCCCTAAGGTGCAGGCTCGTGTGCGATCCTTGACCCAGATGGCTGTTGAGAGGGCTAGATCCATTGACCGTTTCATTAGCTTAGAGTTCAGGGTTGTGCAGTATCAAGACCTAGTGAACTAGTTAGTGTTTGAGCTAGGTTTCATCGGTGGCATTGGTAGTGGTTAGATTAGGATTGCAGCAGAGAGATACAGAGCTCAGAGTTGGCTTTCATGAGTTCTGTAGTTATTTTCCTTGTATATGTATATTATGTTGTGATAGTTTGTAGTAGGTGGAGGCTGCTATGACAGCCAATTTTGATGTGTATTTGGATGGTTTTTTTCAGTTGGGTTCAGTTGTACTAGTTGGATTCCTGTTGGTTATTGTATTGTAGCTGCTTTATTTCATTGTTCAGTTTTTACATATTGTGCGTTGTTATTATTGTTGTTACTATTATTGTTGTTTCTATTGCTGGAATTTCTAGATTATGATCATTCACTCAGGATGGATTTAATTAAACTGAGGATGAGGGTATTGTCTTGGTGGCAACGCTCTCCTGATGCATAAATATAAACTGCTTGGAGCAATCCGTTTTCTTATATATGACTGTTATGTTTCAGGAGATGCCACTAAAGAGGAATTCTCAACCCAATAACGGATCTGCTGGGGATCCTTCCATGAGTGAATTGATGAACTTGTTGCGTCAGCAGTCTACACAGCTGGCCCAACAGCAACAACAATTCCAGCAGCAGCAACAATAACTACAACAACAACAACAACAGCAACAGCAGCTCATACAGCAACAACAACAGCAAATCCAACAGCAGTAAGTGCAAATCCAGCAACAGCATGAGATGAGGGGGACAAATCAGGGTGTTAGTTTTAAGTCTTTCCAGGCAGTAAAGCCCCCAGAGTTTAAATGAGAGGTAGATCCTGTTGCTGCCAGGATATGGTTAAAGGAGATGGAATAGGCATTTACGCTCACCATGGTGAGTGAGGATTTAAATACGGATTATGCTAGTTATTTTTTGAAGAATGATTCGAATTATTGGTGGGAATCTACGTGAGCCCTAGAAGGAGAAGGTCCTGTTCCATGGGCCTGATTCACAGCGTTATTTTTGGAGAAATACTTTCCGGACTGTCTCCAGAGTTAGATGGAGATGAAGTTTTTGGAATTGAAGCAAGGAGATAGGAGTGTCACGGAGTATGAAACGAAGTTTACGGAATTGGCCCATATAGCACCGGAATATGTAAGTTCGGAAGCTCAGCGAGTGAAGCGATTTCAACAAGGGTTGAAGCCAGAAATAAGAAGTGGAGTTGTAGCTTTACAACTCAAAACATATACTTCGGTAGCTCAGGCTGCCTTAGTGATAGAAAGTGATTAGAGGTTGGCTGCAAAGGAGCAGGGTGAGAAGAAAAGTAAGTTTGAAAGTGGACCTGTTAGGTCAGAATCAGGTATAGCAAGTCAAAAGTTCCAGTGTTGGTTTGGAAAGAATAAGAACAAGAAGTTCAGGAGACATAATTTCCCCCAGGCTAAGCCTAGTACCACTTCAGTTAACTCTACCCCGATAAGGGTTAGCAAGCCAATGGTTGATTATAAGACATGTGGGAAGAAGCACAGTAGGAAGTGCCGAGAGAATATTAATTTTTTTAAGTGTGGTTGGAAGGGTCATTATTCCACGGAGTGTAAGTCTGGGACGCAAGGAGTAACCTGCTTTAGTTGCGGCAAAGTAGGGCATATTGCTAGGAATTGCAAGTCGGTGACCCAAGGTAGTGTTGGAAGGAGCGTGTCCCAAGGACCTGCAACCAATACTGCTAGAGCTAGAACTTTTAAGATGACCAAGAAATCTCCAGCTCATGATTCCGATGTGGTTGCAGGTATGCTTTCTCTTAATTCCGTACCTGTTAACGTTTTGTTTGATTCAGGAGCGTCCAAATCTCTTATATCTGTGAATTATGTGAATAAAATGTAATTGATGTTGGAAGACTTAGAGGAACCTTTGACCATAGAAGTGGCTAATAAAGATAAAGTGCCTGTAAGCTAATTTTATCCTAAATGCTCCATAGAAGTTTCAGGATATACTTTCCCTGTCGACCTAATACCTTTTGAGTTAGGAGGCTTTGGTGTTATTCTAGGCATGTATTGGTTGTCTCTATATAAGGCGAATATTGACTATAAGAAAAAGAGAGTTGTTATGTACACCCCAGATAATAAAAGAATTAGCTATCAAGGACAGAGGCAAGATAAAAAGTTCCTTTCAGTAATGCAAGCAAAGAGATTGTTGCGGCAAGGATGTGAGGCGTATTTGGCTCATGTGGTGGATACGAAGAAAGAGACCCCTACTTTGAATGAGATTCCCATAGTGAGAGAATTCCCTGATGTTTTCCTCGAAGAGTTACCAGGATTACCACCTGACCGAGAGATAAATTTCACTATTAATTTGATACCTGGAGCTGAACCAGTTTCCAAAGCTCCATACAGGATGGCCCCAATAGAAATGAAAGAATTGGCTAAGCAACTTCTGGAACTATTGGATAAGGGAGTTATTCGACCCAGTGTTTCTTCGTGGGGTGCTCTAGTGATATCCGTAAAGAAGAAAGATGGGAGTATGAGATTGTGCATTGATTACAGAGAGCTGAACAAGTTGACAATAAAGAACAAGTATCCTTTGCCACGCATCGATGATCTGTTTGATCAGCTCAAAGGGGCATGTTACTTCTCAAAGATTGATTTAAGGTCAGGTTACCATCAATTGAAGATAAAGCCCGAAGATATCCCCAAGACTGCATTTAGAACAAGGTTTGTCCATTATGAGTTTCTAGTGATGTCGTTTGGATTGACAAATACGCCAACGGCTTTTATGGATCTAATGAATAGGCTGTATAAGGAGTATCTGGATAAGTTTGTTATAGTATTTATTGATGACTTCCTCGTATATTCAAAGAATCCAGAAGATCACACAACGCATCTACGGATTGCCCTTCAGAAGTTGAGAGAAAAGGAAATGTATGCAAAGTTCTCTAAGTGTGAGTTTTGGCTAACAGAGGTATAGTTTCTTGGACATGTAGTGAGTAAGGAAGGTATCAAAGTAGACCTAGTAAAGATTGAAGCTGTATCAAAGTGGGAGCAACCGAAGACTCCGACGGAAATATGAAGTTTTCTTAGATTGGATGGATATTACCGAAGGTTGTAAAGGATTTCTCTAAAATCGCATCCCCATTAACCAAGCTAACCAGAAAGAATGAGAAGTTCATTTGGACGGAAAAGTGTGAGGAAAGTTTCCAGGAATTGAAAAGAAGGTTAGTGATAGCTCCAGTGTTAGCATTTCCAGATGAGACGGGAAACTTTGTGATCTATAGCGACGCTTCTTTGAAAGGATTGGGTTGTGTACTAATACAACATGACAAAGTTATCGCCTATGCCTCCAGACAACTAAAGCCTCACGAGCAGAAATATCCAGTTCATGACCTTAAGTTGGCGGCTATAGTGTTTGCTCTAAAGTTATGGCGTCATTACTTGTATGGAGAGAAATGCGATATTAATATGGATCATAAGAGCATGAAGTACATATTCACGCAGAAGGATTTGAACATGAGACATAGAAGGTGGTTGGAATTGATTAAGGACTACGATTGTTCGATTAATTATCACCCAGGTAAAGCCAATATGGTGGCTGATGCCTTGAGTAGAAAAGAGAAATTGAATATGGTTCGGATTGCGGATGAACTAGTACGAGACTTGGAAAGGATGGAGATTGAAATTCGAGTACCAAGTGAGAGCTAATAGCAACTATATGAAGTAACCTTTCAGCCAGCATTGATGGAAAAGATCAAAAGGTGTCAAGAAGGAGTTATGGAACAAGAGTTGGATACTTTGACGGAGAAGAGTTATGTACTCAAAAGGATAACCAAGGTTTCTATAGATTTTCATCTAGAGTTTGGATTCCTGATGTAACAGAATTGAAGAATGAAGTATTACACGAAGCGCACAACTCTAGGTTTTCTATCCACCCTGGTAGTACTAAGATGTACTAAGACTTGAAAAGAAACTTTTGCTGGCCAAGTCAGCGCATTTTCTTCCGATCAATGAAAGGTATTCGTCGAAAAAGCTAGTTAAGTTATACTTGGATGAGATAGTTACCAAACATGGAGTGCCTGTGTCTATAGTGTCAGATCAAGACCCGAGATTCAATTCCAGATTTTGGACTAAATTCCAAGAGTGCCTAGGAACAAAGTTAAATATGAGCACCGCTTATCATCCCCAAATAGACGGCCAAATTGAAAGAACGATTCAGACCATAGAGGATATGTTAAGAGTCTGTGTTTTGGATTTTAAGGGTAATTGGGATGAACACCTACCTTTGATTGAGTTCTCGTATAATAACAGTTACCATGCCAGTATTGGGATACCGCCTTACGAAGCTTTGTATGGACGTAAGTGTAGATCACCGTTGTATTGGGATGAAGTAGGAGAGAAGAAATTAGTAGGTCCTGAGTTGGTTCAGCAAACCAGAGATGCAATAGTACTGATTCGGAAAAGGTTGGAAGCAGCCCAAGATAGATAGAGAAAAAATGCCGATTTGTATAGGATAGATATGAACTTCGAGATAGGAGCTATGGTGTTACTAAAGTATCACCTTGGAAAGGGTTAGTGCGATTTGGTCAGAAAGGAAAACCTAGTCCCAGATTTATAGGACCATTTGAGGTTTTGAAGAAACTAGGGAAGGTTGCCTATGAGATAGCATTACCACCGCAGTGGCAGCACATTTATAATATGTTCCACGTATCTATGTTAAAGCCCTATGTTCCTGATTCAAATCAGGTTATAGAGTATGAACCGATTGAGCTTCAGCCAGATTTGTCATATGTGGAACAACCGATCCAAATTTTAGACCGTAAAGAGCGAGTCCTTAGGAATAAGTCAATCCCCATAGTGAAGGTCTTGTGGAGAAATCCTCGAGTAGAAGAGTCTACTTGGGAATTAGAGTCAGACATGCTTGATAAATATCCTCATTTGTTTAGCTGAGTCAGATTCTGGGGACAAAATCTTTTCAAGGGGGAAAGGATATAATGACTCGTATATTTTCTTTTATTTTTAATATTTAAAAAGTGTAATAATTGAATAAATAATTAAATAAAATATGTGCATTAATTTTTGGCAGCAGTGTGTTAATTTTTATTATTTATGATTTATGGTATGGATTTTGTGATTGAGATATGTGATTCTGTTATACTTGTAAAAATGATTTTATTACAGTTTTAATTCCATAAATATTTGGATTGTTTCTAAGATTGGTTTTATAATTTTATAATTTCAATAGTTATTTTTAGGACTTTATAAAATTGAGAAATCAATATTTCACTAATTATTTATTTTTAAATAATTTTCTGATTGTGTTTATTTGTAAAATCCATATTTAATTCCAGAAATCTTCAAAAATCATGAAACTCATATTTTATTAAGTTCGTATTATTCTGAGAATTTTAAAATTATTTTGGAAATTTTCGGGATTCGTTTCAACCGCGCGTTGTCCCGTTTGATCGTCAAAAGCGGGTATAAACTGCATTTCAGAAATTATTTTAAAATTAGGAAACTTACGTTTTAATGAAATTCGGGATATTTATAAAATTTTATGATTATTTTGATAACGTTTTGATTAAAATTTATTCGCAAGTTATTGTGGCGCCCTCCAAACCCGGGTCAGAACTTTGGCGTCCACACACACACCTTAATTATAACCTGCTTATAACAATAATAAAGATAATAATAATATATGCAGTGACCCTACTTACCAACCACCACGGACCGCAACAGGTTAAAGTATGCACACAAGCCAAACACACTAATATATTACAAACCGTTTAAATCCCAACTATTTCAAACTCAAACTGAGTATTAAACATTATTACAAACTTTTACAAACTTAAATTATTCTAAAAAAAGCCTACTAGCTCAGCTTTCTCAACCTGAACCCCTAGCTCTCGCGCTGGACTGGGGATCCTCTTTACCAACTGGTTCCTTTTTAACTGGAAAGAATATAAACAACATCGTACAAATGAGTTAACTAGCTCAGCAAGTCACAATGACAAAACTGAAAATAATGATCATCAGGTGAATATGTTTATGATATCAAGTGAACAATGGATTATGATTTAGAATTGGATATTATACTTTTAATTTAAAAATCAAGGTTAGGCTGCTGATCAGTCACGCACTAACCCCGAGCAAGGCACACAACATTGCTCTAACTACTGGATCCAAGGCACACATTGGCCTAACTTGACCATTATATGGTCTAACCACGAATCTGGTCCACAATTTTATAAAAACAATCCAATTCTAACATAACAACAGAATATGCAATAATAAACAATAACCGCAATCATTAACAATAATAAATGTTTAACAATGAAAGGGTTTCAATCCATGTAAAGATCAACAAGGTACTTTCAAAGCTTGAATGTTGGATAATGAAAGAATTGGATAACAAAGGAAACAAGGTTTCAGGGTTTCAAGGATTTGGTCTTTCAAAGCATAAGATATCATGGATTGAGTATATAATAATTCAGTTCAGTGTCTGGTATTTAGTTTGTATGTATTTGTGGAGTAGTATCGTAGATTTGTGGTTCTTGTTTGGGTATACAATAATCAATGGATTAGAAAGAATATGGTTCATAGCTCAAGAACAATAACTAAAATCAGGATTTAGGTTTCCGTGCTTCAAAGCACTTGCAATGTCAACAAGACTATCAAGAATTACAATATCTCGAGAGAGTTCAGAACACTTGCCTGATATTAGCTTACTATCCTGCACTTGCTTTCAATCTCAATCGTCTTACTCCTCAACTACCTGTTTCCCTTTCCTACGCCTTGCCTCTTCTGCTCACATATCATAAGCATCTATCAATCATCAACTCACAGGATTCTATTCAACACATACTTCTATCTACCGTTCGTTTTACCCAAATCCGATTAACGAATTGAAATCTATGCAATAACCAAGTAAACACCGAATATATAGACCGATAGTCAAACAACAGGTCACGTATAACACATAATACATCACGTAATCAATGACATATCATCTATAAAGAAGTCTCGGGTCATAAATATGCTTTCGGGTATTTAAAATGATTTTTAAAACATTTTTCGGAATTAAAACGGGTCGTTGGATCAATTTCGGGTTAATAAACAGGGTTCGGTTGGCCCATTCTGGCTCCGAAATAATTTTAGAATAATTATCGAGCCTTGAAAATAATTTAGAATAATATTTTAAAGCTCGAAACTATTTTTCAGAATTGTTAAATCATTTTTAAATAATTAAATCTAATTAAATAACTAATTAAAATCAATTAATAATTAATTAAATCAATTAATCAATTAATTTTCGAATTAATTGACCAATTAATCAATTATAAATTAACTGAAATTAATTAACTAATTAATTCAGATTTATTTGTGAATTAAAAATAATTTTCGGAATTAAAATAATAATTTTCAGAATTTTCAGAAATTAAAAATGAATTTTTATAATAAAAATAAATAGGAAATATGATTTTTAAACATTTTATAAACAGGAATCCTATTTTTGAAAACTTTGCAAACTACAGGGACTAAACTTCACCATCTTCAAAAATACAAGGACTAAACTGCAATTTTGCAGTTTCAGTCGCCGGAAAATCGGGGGTGGCCGGAGAAGACGATCCCGGCGTCCTCACCCCACCAACACCTCCAGATTAACACTACACAACACCAGGAACTTGTTCATGCATTCAAAACATTCTAATCATTCCTGTTCTGGCCGGAAATTGGCCAAGAACATCGCCGGTTTCCGGCGAACATCGCAAATCTTTAAAACACAACTCCCTTCGATTCAAGCATCCTCTGTTAACGAGCTATATATCAATCGATTGCAAATTTTATAAGGAACACAACTCACTATAAATCAACAGCTAATAACCCCTGAATCAAAAACCCCCAAATTTCAATTGAAAACATTCATACGGGTTATAAACCCTAATTTTGAAATTCGAAAATTAAACCCACTTTTGAGCATGTTATTGAACTCCAAATCAGACGTATGACATATGAAAATCATCAGGAAAACAAGCTCTACAACATGCAATCATCAAATCATACAAACAATCATCTGAACAAAAATTCATATTTTCAATAAAATAAATTCGAAAATAAATAAATTTTTAGAAAAATACCCTTGATTTCTGCAGTGAAATAAAGCTCAGAATCTGATAGAACACCTCAAATCCTTCGTTTTGGTTACTCAAGCTTTAAAAACAGAGATTGGTAACGCCTTCGTTTTGCTGTTTGATTCTTAGAACAGTTTATGTAATTAGGGTTTTTCTCTGAAAATTATATAATTAACTATCTGCAAATGATTTTGATACGAAATAAAATACGGTAAAAGGCTATTTATAATTATGGAAAATTTGTATCCCGTTGGATCATTCCGGATATAAAACAGTACGTTTATCTGTAAAAACTGATCCAAACGGTATCGGTTTTCGGGATAATTATCCAAATTAGTACAATTTGTACTGCGGTCTTGGTCTCAGCGCCTGGTTACACGTATTACGAAGTGATAATTGGGATAGTTTAATAAAAAGCTCTCGTTTATCGAAAATACGGGTTTTATTGATTTACTGAAACAAATATTGTATCGAAAATGTTGCGCCGGGACCCGCGCAGGACAAACCGTAGGCCGGATCGAAAAAGTTGAAACATGGAATATGCTCGAAATATTACAATTAGGTTAGGAAGGAGTTCTCGAACGAGTTTCGGGTTCCAAAAACATAACAACGGTTGACGTCGGTTGGTTCCCGTTTTTATAAAATAGATTTTAATTACCCGGAAAAAGATTTTGGAAATTTCATATGATTCTTATAAATCCATAAACCAACATAAAAATAATTAGGAAGATATGACAATTATCTATATTTTATTTTGGACATATAAAAATTAAAATACTCAATTAATATTATTTTTGAATATTCAAGTACAGATAACACTTAACAATTAACTCACAGAATAGATACTGAACACACATAATAATTGTATAATAGCAAAAATAATTACACAATATATCCCGGATATTACATCCTTCCCCCCTTAAAAGGATTCTGTCCTCAGAATCTCTAAGAAAACAAATGAGTGTACTTTTCTCTCATATCACTTTCTAACTCCCAAGTTGACTCTTCAACCTTTGGGTTTCTCCACAATACTTTTACTAACTTTACCACTTTATTTCTCAATACTTTCTCTCTTGCCTCTAGAATCTCTATCGGACTCTCTACATATGATAAATCTGCCTGAAGCTCTATTGGCTCATATTCTATTACATGCTTGGAGTCTGGATTATATTTCTTGAGCATCGATACATGAAAAACATTGTGAATGTGCTCCATGTGCGGAGGTAACGCCAATTCGTAAGCTACTTTGCCAACGTGCTTTAGGATCTCAAAAGGTCCGACATATCTTGGGCTTAGCTTCCCTTTCTTTCCAAACCTCGTTAGTCCTTTCCATGGTGATACTTTCAGTAATACCAAGCTTCCTTCTTCAAATTCCATGTCTTTCCTTGATTGGTCTGCATATTTCCTCTGACGATTTTGAGCGGCTATTAATCTTTTCTGGATAAGTTCAACAACTTCCTTTGTCTGCTGTACCAGTTCAGGTCCAAGTATCTTGCGTTCTCCTACTTCGTCCCAATATATTGGAGATCTACATTTGCGTCCATAAAGGGCTTCATAGGGTGGCATTCCAATGCTGGCATGATAACTGTTGTTGTAAGCAAACTCTACCAGAGGTAAATGTTCGTCCCAACTTCCTTTGAAATCAATCGCACAAACACGTAACATATCCTCAATTGTCTGGATCGTTCTTTCACTTTGGCCATCCGTTTGGGGGTGATAAGCTGTACTCATATTCAGTCTTGTTCCCAAACATTCTTGAAAACTCTTCCAGAATCTTGAATTAAACCTTGGATCTCGATCAGACACGATAGACACTGGAACTCCATGACGAACTACAATTTCTTTTAGGTACATATGGACCAACTTGTTGAGCGAAAATCTTTCATTTATAGGCAGAAAATGAGTTGACTTGGTAAGTCTATCCACTATAACCCAAATGGCATCATGATTAGCCCTTGTCCTTGGTAATCCAACTATGAAATCCATGGTAATATGTCCCACTTCCACTCTGGAATTTCCAATGGCTGTAGCAATCCGTTTGGTCTTTGATGCTCTGCTTTAACTCTCTGACAGGTATAACATTTGCTAACCCATTCCACAATTTCTCTCTTCATATCTGGCCACCGATAATTCTTCTTTAAATCTCTGTACATTTTGGTACTCCCTGGATGGATGGAATATCTTGAACTATGTGCTTCTTGTAAAATTTCATTCTTTAACTCCGTCACTGGTGGAATCCAAATTCTAGATGAAAATCTCAAAATGCCTTAATCATCCTTCTACGTGCATAATTCTTCACCTACCAAACGATTTATATCTTGATCCATTACATCTTTCTGACATTTCTTTATTTTCTCCAACAACTCTGGCTGGAAAGTCATACTGTACACTTTCGCTTCCTCAGGTTCGCAAACTCTAATTTCCAATTCCAATTTCTGAAATTCCTTATATACATCTTCAGGTACTGATAACTCATTTAACTTTTCCTTCCGACTTAATGCGTCTGCCACCACGTTCGCCTTACCGGGATGATAATTAATCGAGCAATCATAATCCTTGATCAATTCTAACCATCTCCTTTGCCTCATATTAAGTTCCTTCTGGGTAAATATATATTTCAAACTTTTGTGATCCGTGAAAATCTCACACTTTTCTCCATACAAATAATGTCTCCAAATCTTCAAAGCAAAAACTATAGCTGCTAGCTCCAAGTCATGAGTAGGATACTTTTGTTCGTGTGGTTTCAATTGCCTTGACGCATACGCAATCATCTTGTCGTGCTGCATAAGAACACATCCTAATCCTTTGTAGGAAGCATCGCTATAAATTACGAAATTCCCTTGATCGTCTGGAAGTGACAAAACAGGTGTTGTGATTAATCTCCGCTTCAATTCCTAAAAACTTTCTTCGCACTTGTCATTCCATATAAACTTTTCATTCTTTCGTGTAAGCTTTGTTAATGGTGTGGCAATCCTTGAGAAATTCTGAACGAATCGTCGATAATATCCTGCCAATCCCAAGAAACTTTTTACCTCAGTGGGTGTTCTCGGTCTTTCCCAATTCGTAATTGCCTCGATCTTTGCTGGGTCCACTTTGATCCCTTCGTTACTGACTATGTGTCCTAAGAACTGAACTTCTTGTAGCCAAAACTCACACTTCGACAATTTAGCATATAACTTCTTTTTCCTTAAAATCTCCAAAGTTGTCCTTAAATGCTCCGCATGATCCTCCTCCGTCTTTGAATAGATTAAAATATCGTCTATAAATACTATAATGAACTTGTCCAAATATTCCTTGAAAATTCTGTTCATCAGGTCCATAAACGCTGCTGGGGAGTTGGTCAATCCAAAAGACATCACTAAAAACTCGTAATGTCCATACCTTGTTCTGAAAGCTGTCTTTGGTATATCTTCTGGTTTGATCTTCTGTTGATGATATCCCGATCTTATATCGATTTTGGAGAAATACTTGGCTTCCTTCAATTGGTCAAACAAATCATCAATTCTGGGTAACGGATACTTATTCTTGATTGTCAACTTGTTGAGCTGCCTATAGTCGATGCACAGTCTCATGCTTCCATCTTTCTTCTTGACAAATAATACCGGTGCACCCCACGGGGATACGCTGGGTCTGATTACTCCTTTCTCTAACAATTCCTGCAATTGCTTTGCTAGCTCTTTCATCTCAACAGGCGCCATTCTGTACGGGGCCTTGGATACTGGTTCTGTTCCAGGTGCTAAGTCGATTGCAAATTCAATTTCTCTATCTGGAGGAAGTCCTGGCAATTCGTCAAGAAATACATCTGGAAATTCATTCACTACTGGGATATCTTCAAGTTTTGCTGGCTCCTGACTTTTATCAATCACGTATGCTACGAAATGCTCGCATCCTTGCCGTAGTAACTTCTTGGCTTGAATCATCGTTAAGAACTTCTTTACTTGTTTCTGACCTTTGAACGTTACTATTCTTTCGTCTGACATTTTCACCATTACTTTCTTATTTCTACAATCTATCTGAGCATCATGCTTAGATAACCAATCCATCCCTAATATCACATCAAATTCTCCTAACTTAAATGGTATCAAATCTACACAAAACTTACTACCAAAAATCTCAACCTCACAATTCGCACAAACTTGATTCACAGCAACACGTTCTTGATTTGCTAACTCCACAGTCATTATTTCATTTAAGAACTCAACTGGACAATTTAATTTACTAACAAAATTTTGTGAAACAAACGATCGAGTTACTCCCGAATCTATTAACACTTTGGCACATAAAGAGTTCACATTAAGCGTACCTGCCATGACATCCGTATCCTGGATCGCATCCTTCACCGACATGTCAAAAACTCTAGCCCTCGGAGTCTCATTCACTGTTGGGGTAGATCCCATAATTCTCAATGCATTGCTAACTGGGGCTGATGTCTTGCAATCCCTGGCCATATGTCCTGGTTTCCCATATTTAAAGCATGTAAATCCAATGACTGGAACTTTCACTGCTGGATTCCGGATAGGTTGATCTTTATTTGCTGGCTCTCTTGCTGGCTGATTTCGGCACTCCCTCGAGTAGTGCCCTTTCTGGTTGCATTTAAAACATACCACATTCAACTTGTTACAAATTCCTCCATGCTTCTTTCCACATACTTGACAATCTGGAAAAGTTAATCTCAACTGATTCGGCGGATTCACATTAGCTGGACGATTGCCCTGGCCTCCGTCTCCTGCATTTTGTCTTCTGAAATTAAAATTTCTCCCTGACTGAAACTTGCCCTTCTTAAAATTTGGAAACTTCCCTATTTGTGACTGACCCTCACTTCCCTCAACTTTCTTTTTCTTGCTTTCCTTATCTTTCTGGAACATCTCACTCTCTGTCTCTGCGATCATAGCCTTCTGTACAACCCCGACATAGGTATCCAATTCAAAAATAGCTACCTTCCCCCTGATCCATGGCTTCAAGCCTTGCTGGAATCTCTTAGCTTTCTTTCTATCAGTATCAACATACGACGGCACATACCTTGACAATTCCTTAAACTTCCCCTCATAATCTGTTACCGACATATTCCCTTGCTTTAACTCTAAAAACTTCAGCTCCATTTGATCCTGAACAAACTGAGGAAAATACTTTTCTAAAAACAATTCTTTGAACCTTTCCCAACTAATAACATCTGTGCCTTCCAGTGTCTTCACCATTTCCCACCAATAGGTGGCCTCATTCTTCAGATAGTAACTTGCAAACTCAACCTTCTGTTCCTCTTTCACTTTCACTAAGGCAAATGCCTTTTCTATTTCCTTTAACCAAACATTTGCTTCAATTGGCTCTAAGGAACCCTTGAATTCTGGTGGGTTTATTGCCTGAAAAGTTTTGAAAGTTACCTGGGGATTGGTCTGTCTTTGTTGCTGTTGTGCCAGGTGAACTGTTTGTTGGGCCAAGATTTGAAGAATCTGGGCTATTGCTGGGTCCAGGGGTCCTGGGTTCACATTCTGGGTTGTATCATCTTGGTTATTATTGTTGTTAGTTTCTTCATTCTGGGTGTTGGTGCGGGTATTTCTTCTGGGAGGCATTTTCTGTAAAGAATCAATCAACTTATTTAGCTTTTGAATCAATCTTTTACATAAAAGAATAGTTTTGCAAAACAGAAATATTTCTTTTTGAAAACAATTATGACTAAATAAATTGCATGCTTCTTTACAGAATATAAACAGTTATGGAAAACAGGGCACATGGTATCACAGGGTATAACTGGTGCAATAAGTAAGGTAAGGTAAAATAGGTGCGATAAAATAAATGACAGTGTTGGAAAGGAAAAAGGTACTGATATGTATAGATCAAAAGTTTTAGGGTAGTACAAGCGTAAAGACGCTTCGAAAGTCAAAGCAAAAAGGGTACAACAACCTACTCACTAGTCAGCATCGCTAGTCTATAAATACAACTCAAAAGTCTTCTGATACACACTACACACTACTGTCCATACTACATAATCATAACAACACTGCTCAGCATCTTCATCTCAAAATCTCTAACTCAGCTCCAAGGAAACTCTGGTCCTGCTAGCCTCTCAAAGTCCTCCATCACCTCAGTAGCCCAGCCCAGCAGTGCATCAGGGCCTCTTCCAGGTAGTGTAGCTCCATGTAACCTAGCCTCAAGAACCCTCCGGGTCACATGAATCTCCTCTCGAAGCTCCCTCACACCACGATTAACATCTGTAGTCCTGATGATATGCTGTAACTCTCTAATCTGAGCCAACAAGGAATCACGCTCCAATAGAAGAGCCTCATACCGATAATAAGGAACTGGGGGCAATGTAGACTGGAATAGGGCACTCGCTACTGAATGCCCAGTGGAATCTGAATCAGCTGGTGGAGGTCCTCTGACAAGTGGCCTTATGCCTGGAGGTGGAATAGCCTGCAATGGTACGGGCTGCAATACCGGTGGAGGTAGAATAGCCAATGCTGGTGGAATGACAGGACGTGGATCCGATGCTGGTGCTCCAACTGAAGGCTCTGAGTGATCAGCTGATACGGGAATAAAAGAGTCGGCCATCTCTGCGATCTGAAATCATATCGTAATATAAGAATCTCGTACCATAACGCAATTTACACTAATACCTGATATACCGAAACACTCAACCTCTCAACGTTCTATCATCCTATGCCTTACTTCTAATCCTAACCCTCTACCCATTCCCGTTAACCTAGGCTTGTGTCAGTGACTTATAACCTGTAGCTCTGATACCAAACCTGTGGCGCCCTCCAAACCCGGGTCAGAAGTTTGGGGTCCACACACACCTTAATTATAACCTGCTTATAACAATAATAAAGATAATAATAATATATGCAGTGACCCTACTTACCAACCACCACGGACCGCAACAGGTTAAAGTATGCACACAAGCCAAACACACTAATATATTACAAACCGTTCAAATCCCAACTATTTCAAACTCAAACTGAGTATTAAACATTATTACAAACTTTTACAAACTTAAATTATTCCAAAAGAAGCCTACTAGCTCAGCTTTCTCAACCTGAACCCCTAGCTCTCGCGCTGGACTGGGGATCCTCTTTACCAACTGGTTCCTTTTTAACTGGAAAGAATATAAACAACATCGCACAAATGAGCTAACTAGCTCAGCAAGTCACAATGACAAAACTGAAAATAATGATCATCAGGTGAATATGTTTATGATATCAAGTGAACAATGGATTAGGATTTAGAATTGGATATTATACTTTTAATTTAAAAATCAAGGTTAGGCTGCTGATCAGTCACGTACTAACCCCGAGCAAGGCACACAACATTGCTCTAACTACTGGATCCAAGGCACACATTGGCCTAACTTGACCATTATATGGTCTGACCATGAATCTGGTCCACAATTTTATAAAAACAATCCAATTCTAACATAACAACAGAATATGCAATAATAAACAATAACCGAAATCATTAACAACAATAAATGTTTAACAATGAAAGGGCTTCAATCCTTGTAAAGATCAACAAGGTACTTTCAAAGCTTGAATGTTGGATAATGAAAGAATTGGATAACAAAGGAAACAACATTTCAGGGTTTCAAGGATTTGGTCTTTCAAAACATGAGATCTCATGGATTGAGTATATAATAATTCAGTTCAGTGTCTGGTATTTAGTTTGTATGTATTTGTGGAGTAGTATCGTAGATTTGTGGTTCTTGTTTGGGTATACAATAATCAATGGATTAGAAAGAATATGGTTCATAGCTCAAGAACAATAACTGAAATCAGGATTTAGGTTTCCGTGCTTCAAAGCACTTGCAATGTCAACAAGACTATCAAGAATTACAATATCTCGAGAGAGTTCAGAACACTTGCCTGATATTAGCTTACTATCCTGCACTTGCTTTCAATCTCAATCGTCTTACTCCTCAACTACCTGTTTCCCTTTCCTACGCCTTGCCTCTTCTGCTCACATATCATAAGCATCTATCAATCATCAACTCACAGGATTCTATTCAACACATACTTCTATCTACCCTTCGTTTTACCCAAATCCGATTAACGGATTGAAATCTATGCAATAACCAAGTAAACACCGAATATATAGACCGATAGTCAAACAACATGTCACGTATAACACATAATACATCACGTAATCAATGACATATCATCTATAAAGAAGTCTCGGGTCATAAATATGCTTTCGGGTATTTAAAATGATTTTTAAAATATTTTTCGGAATTAAAACGGGTCGGTGGATCAATTTCGGGTTAATAAACAGGGTTCGGTTGGCCCATTCTGTCTCCGAAATAATTTTAGAATAATTATCGAGCCTTGAAAATAATTTAGAATAATATTTTAAAGCTCGAAACTATTTTTCAGAATTGTTAAATCATTTTTAAATAATTAAATCTAATTAAATAACTAATTAAAATCAATTAATAATTAATTAAATCAATTAATCAATTAATTTTCGAATTAATTGACCAATTAATCAATTATAAATTAACTGAAATTAATTAACTAATTAATTCAGATTTATTTGTGAATTAAAAATAATTTTCGGAATTAAAATAATAATTTTCAGAATTTTCAGAAATTAAAAATGAATTTTTATAATAAAAATAAATAGGAAATATGATTTTTAAACATTTTATAAACAGGAATCCTATTTTTGAAAACTTTGCAAACTACAGGGACTAAACTTCACCATCTTCAAAAATACAGGGACTAAACTGCAATTTTGCAGTTTTAGTCGCCGGAAAATCGGGGGTGGCCGGAGAAGACGATCCCGGCGTCCTCACCCCACCAACACCTCCAGATCAACACTACACAACACCAGGAACTTGTTCATGCATGCAAAACATTCTAATCATCCCTGTTCTGGCCGGAAATTGGCCAAGAACATCGCCGGTTTCCGGCGAACATCGCAAATCTTTAAAACACAACTCCCTTCGATTCAAGCATCCTCTGTTAACGAGCTATATATCAATCGATTGCAAATTTTATAAGGAACACAACTCACTATAAATCAACAGCTAATAACCCCTGAATCAAAAACCCCCAAATTTCAATTGAAAACATTCATACGGGTTATAAACCCTAATTTTGAAATTCGAAAATTAAACCCACTTTTGAGCATGTTATTGAACTCCAAATCAGACGTATGACATATGAAAATCATCAGGAAAACAAGCTCTACAACATGCAATCATCAAATCATACAAACAATCATCCGAACAAAAATTTATATTTTCAATAAAATAAATTCGAAAATAAATAAATTTTTAGAAAAATACCCTTGATTTCTGCAGTGAAATAAAGCTCAGAATCTGATAAAACACCTCAAATCCTTCGTTTTGGTTACTCAAGCTTTAAAAACAGAGATCGGTAACGCCTTCGTTTTGCTGTTTGATTCTTAGAACAGTTTATGTAATTAGGGTTTTTCTCTGAAAATTATATAATTAACTATCTGCAAATGATTTTGATACGAAATAAAATACGGTAAAAGGCTATTTATAATTATGGAAAATTTGTATCCCGTTGGATCATTCCGGATATAAAACAGTACGTTTATCTGTAAAAACTGATCCAAACGGTATCGGTTTTCGGGATAATTATCCAAATTAGTATAATTTGTATTGCGGTCTTGGTCTCAGCGCCTGGTTACACGTATTACGAAGTGATAATTGGGATAGTTTAATAAAAAGCTCCCGTTTATCGAAAATACGGGTTTTATTGATTTACCGAAACAAATATTGTATCGAAAATATTGCGCCGGGACCCGCGCAGGACAAACCGTAAGCCGGATCGAAAAAGTCGAAACATGGAATATGCTCGGAATATTACAATTAGGTTAGGAAGAAGTTCTCGAACGAGTTTCGGGTTCCAAAAACGTAACAACGGTTGACGTCGGTTGGTTCCCGTTTTTATAAAATAGATTTTAATTACCCGGAAAAATATTTTAGAAATTTCATATGATTCTTATAAATCCATAAACCAACATAAAAATAATTAGGAAGATATGACAATTATCTATATTTTATTTTGGACATATAAAAATTAAAACACTCAATTAATATTATTTTTGAATATTCAAGTACAGATAACACTTAACAATTAACTCACAGAATAGATACTGAACACACATAATAATTGTATAATAGCAAAAATAATTACACAATATATCCCGGATATTACAGTTATACCGTTAAAAATAGATTAAAACAATGTGTCGGGCTTGTAGTCAGTCAGAATATAAAATAAAACAACACGTATCCATTTACTTGGGACACGTGTCGTGCAATTGTTTAGAGTGAGGGGTGAGTCATTTGTTAACATCAATTTCAATCTCTCACTCTCTTTTCAGTCTCTCTCGACTGTTCTTCTTTGTTTTCTCTTTCTTTCCTCTCGGCTCATTCACTCCTCTTACTCCTCGATGTTATCTCGCTATTTGGTTGTGGTTTTGCCGCTTCTTGCCTGGTATTACTCTATGCCGCCCCTGTTTTCATTCCGTCACCGCCTTCCCTCGTTTCCGGCGAGGGGATTGTGTGGAGGTTGGACTGTGATTGTGTGTGTGTGCTATGGTGTTTTGGTTGTGTGAGTATATATGTAATCTGTGTGTGCGTGTGTTGTGAAGTATGTGTTGTGTGCGTGTGTCAGGGTGTGGTATGGCGGTGGCCGTGTATGTGGCCGCGTTTGTGGCCATGGTTCTTTGTTGTGCATCTCTGTGATGTTGTTCTGTTGGGCTTTCTGTGTTATGGGCTTGCAGTTGGGCCGGATACTTTTCGGGCCTTTACTGTTGGGCCTGTTTGTGTAGTTTGGCTTGGTGACTGGAAATTGATTTTTATTTATTTAAATTTTTGCAGGGAAAATAAATGAGCATCGTTCTTGAAATAAAATTTTTGTTGCGAGAAAATAATATTAATCGGTATAATTTTTGTTGACGATGAACTTCGGTTAGTCAACGATGGACGGTGATGACGTTGTTCTGAGTCCTAAATTTTATAAATAAATAAAATGATTTATGTAAAATATCTTCGAACTTAAATAATTAATTGCACTACGAATTGTGTTGTGATGCAAGTTGTACGAAAATGGTGGAATTGATATTGTGATGAAATTGTGGATTATTGTGATTGCTGACGTTGATTGTAATCGACGGGTGGGCTTATAAACAAAGGAGTTGCTGCCAAATTTTTCTAAAAGTTTATTTTAAAACGTACTTATTTATATTATACGTGTTACCCCTATTTGTGTTCAGATTACGTGATTATATGTATAACTGCTATACGAGTCGGGTTATCGAATTGGGTATTAGGGTTTGAGGATATCAAGCATGTCAGTATAACTGATTAGGGTATTCTATATTTGTAGATCCCAGTCGAGTTTCACCTGTACCGAAGTCCGCGTAAAAGCTACTTAGAGTTCCAAAAGTGTTGCAAGGCAAATACCCCTGACCATTCTTTTATGGTTCAGTACGTATGAATAGCTAAATGTTTTATTCTTGTAATGGAACATAAACGTTTTAAGTTACGTATCCCCTATAGTTATAAATCACTGTTTTCAAAACTATTTTGGGGAAAAGTAACTTCGAAAGGTACCTATCTCGAATGAAATGATTTGCGAACTGGATTTTATATGTGTGCTAGTAAAATGAATGATTTTGAAAATGTGATAGGTACAAGTGTTTTGGAAACTGGATAAAACGATCAGATATGGGATACATAGGGGCCAGAGTAGGCCTATTGAGGTGGGGTAAGAGGCTAATTCGGTTGCGCGCAATTTATAACCGATTAATCCAGCAAGTCAGAGACCTAGCTAGTCTCTGAGTTCCGGAACAGGTAAATGGGATGGCAGTTGGAGCCGTCTGGTGTTGATAGCCTGATCAGCTGTCTTCACATATCCGTTACGTATCTGATTTGGATTTATGATTCCCGTAAGGGTATAAGTGGTTGATACAGTGCTTTTATAAATGTGAATAGCATGCTAAAATTGGACTATGGTACTTACACAACACACTACTACCTTGTTTTATCAAAAGCATGCTAGACAGTGATATCCAGTTATCTCAGTTTTTCATTATATAATGTTGTTGACATGATTATAACTCTGTTCCTAATATTGTTTATGTTATAGTTTTTATCCTATTATTCATATGTTGGTACTGCTGAGCAATTATGCTCACCCTTGCAACCTGTTATGTATATATGTCGCAGATGCCTAGATGACCAGTCAGACAGACCCGTGTTCTCGCCCCTTCAGGATCCGGCTCCTCCGAGGTAGTGTTTATCAGGCCACGTGTGGTTTGATGAGTTGCTGAATAAAGTTAGAGTGTGTCAGACTTTCGAATAAATGGTTTGTAATAATGAGAACCTGAATCATACTTGAACCTGGATCGGATCTTGGTTTGGGGTCGAGTTAGTATATATTAATAATAATCTTGATGTTTATATTTCTGGTATTTGTGTAGGGTGACGTCAACTCCTGACCCCGGGGTTGAGGCCGTCACACTCAGCAGTCTCGCCGAGCAACTTGGAGAGCTCAATATGGAGAGGAGGCGGGTTCGTCGCAGCAGCAGCAACAGCAGGAGGCAGCAGGAGCAGAGATGGGAGCTGGTTTGAGTTCGACGCAGTATAGGAGTCTTGCGAGGAGGATGGATGCGATGCATGACATCCATAGTCGGTTTGCACACGATCTCACCTAGGTACTTGGGACAGCTTTTAGAGCCACCGGTGTTAACATCCAGTGGCCGGTTTTTGGTGAGGATTCCGTGTATCCACCTCCAGACACACCTGACACTCCACCCGTTGAGGGTGAGGATTCTGATTCACAGTAGGTATGTCTGATTCCTTACTATTACCTTCACTAAGGACAATGAATATTTTAAGTTTGGGGGTAGTAGTTGAAGGAATATAGTTTGTGTGAGTCTCATATAATTTGCATATTCATGATAGTTGTATTTCATATAGTTGCATATTTTGCCATATTTTGCCATGTAGTTTTTTGTTATTTTATTTTTGGTAGTTTTATGATATTTTGTTCATGTAGTTTCATGCATTTGCATCATAACATAATCCCTTAGATAATTTTCCGATTGACTTGTGATATTGATGCTAGTGTAGTAATGTCGTATTTAGTAATGTTAAGCCTTATTGGATTGATTTGCATGCTAGAGACACTTGTATTTCACCAAGTCTTATAGGTTGCTAGAGTGCTAGATCATAGTCATGGTTTGTTTGTTTGTCGAGGTTTAATCGCTTGTTTATATTTGGAATTTAGGATATTCTCTTAGTAATAAAAGACATGGATATTTAAAAATTGGAGAAAATTGGATTTCATTGCTAGTTGTGTGGCTAGGTGTCAAATGGCTAGTAGCCAACTCATATTTTTATGAGTAGTCTAGGGTTGAATGAGATGGAGCGAAACGCACTCATTCAGAAATTGTTGGAAAAAAAGAGAAAAAAATAGAAAAAAAGAAAAGAATAAAGGTTATGTATAATTGATCACGAGTGGGCTCTTTAGTACTCGAGTTATTAAGTTCTTAGGGGACTTTGTGCCTAGTGACCTAAGGCTTTTATAGTATGGGATTCGCTAACCTAACGCTCGCTACATGGGTACTATTGTATAAGTCTTTTGTGGACCTCACTCATTGCACGATCAAATAAGCATACTTGTGTGGTTTTATTGTGAATAAAAGCAAGAATCCATACAAAACTCTGATATAAGAATTGAAGTATTATAAGTTATTTTGAGTTTATCTTTTATTCTATCTATAAATTTGCGATTATCTTGATAAGTAGTGAGTCATGATTGTCGATCTAGTTGCGATAGTATATCTGTAAGCATTTGCACACACGCACGTCTCTAGTTTATAGGTTGATTTGTGAGATTTAGTTGATCTTTATGCGAATAATTGTATTTGCTGAGGTGTTGCTTGTTGATTGGTTTAGTTACTCTAAGGAGATCATTGTATTCATATTAGTTACATTAATGCATTTTTATTTCTTGTTCTTTGAGTCTGTTTATGCTTGAGGACAAGCATTGATTCAAGTTTGGGGGTATGTTGAGTGGCATTTATGACACTTTATAATGCTCTAATAAGCTTTAAATTGATGCCTTTGTACTTAAGTTGTTAAGTGTTTTAACGTGTTTTTGAGTGTTTTTGCATTTCAGGCATTATCTAGGTAATAAGGTGCATTAACATTATTTTTGTGCTAATTTGGTGTCAAGGTGGTGTTGGAATAAAGGCTCGTTGAAATCCGGCTCGAAGCTGCAAGAAAAATAAAGAAGTCAGTTTTGGTAGAAGCCGAAGTACAGAATGCCAACGCGCCCGCGCTGATCAAGCGCGCGGCCGCATCGTGTCGGGATGCAGAATTCCGATTCAATTCTAATTCGAATTGGGAGACTTCTATGATGCATGGGCCTTCTATATAAATAACTCTAAGTCGTTTTTAATAAGTAATCAAGGCAGAGACATATCAAGGAGAGCATAAGAAGACGTTTTAGCACGATTCAACGAAGACGAAGAAGATCTTATTTTTACTTGTGAACCTTGGTTTTAAGTTGTATTTGGATGCTAGTTTTCTTATTTATGAACCTTAATCTTTTTTTGTACTTGGTTTTATTTATTTGTTATAAAGACTACATTTTATATACCATACTTTCATCGGAACCCATATTAATGATGAGTCCGATTATGGGCTAATCGTTATCGTGGGGTTCTAGCGGATTTATTTATAGATTTCTTTAGTTCAATTGTTGATGCCTTAGTATGTGGTGATTGTATGATATCCTATTATTGGTTGTGCGTATTCGTCTTATGAACGTCGTGAACTTATAAGACAGTGTGTTAATTCTTAATGAAGCGAAAGTGAATTTAAGGATTTAGAACTTGCCATGCTAGCATAGGTTCATGTATTCAATATGCATGATTCGTAGGTAATTTTAACCATCTTAATTGCCCTGTGTAATCAAGATAGATAACTTGTGCTTAACCCGTTATGTTGTCAAATTCTATAGATATATAGGGTCTCAATATAATTTGTGTCTATTCAGCTTCTATATCTTTTGTGGATGTCTGGTAGTATGATACTCGTGCGACGAAAGTTGGCGTTTATCAGTTTTGTGTTGTCTGATTAGTATCATCACATTACATGCTAAGGTCAAGAACAATAAGGCTATTGAATGAAGTATTTAATGAAGTTAGAATCCCATGTTTGTCATATATATCAATTCAATCAATCTTATTCTCGTAGTTATAAACATTAGTTTAATTCTTAGTTATAAACAACCTCAAATTGTCATCGTCTTAACATTGAATAATAACCATACATTGTTGCTTAAGTGTGTGAATTAATTAGTTAACCAATACAGTATTTGTGGGAACGAACTAAAAAAGATTCTATACTACTTGCGAACTCGTATACTTGCGTGTATTATTAGCACGTGTTTAGCGACTAACACTTCCACAGGTTCAGGAATCATAGCTGTGCTAGATTGTGCATTAGATCTCATGTCAGGCATTGGATAAGGGTAAGTCCTAAACCTCTCGAACATAAATGGAGTGATTTTTAGACTTACATTGACCTTATTCTTTGTAGTAAGTGAACAAAATATTATTTTGGACACTTGCTTATAATTTCCTAATTTAGTACTATTTATACCATTTAGTAGGTTTATGTCTGCTACTTTATAATTTAAAGTGGACATAATAAATTTAGGGAAGAAAATTTCCTTACCTCTAGTTGACAGGGGCGTAGTTAGCCTGGTTGCAAGTTCTTCCAGGATCAGCAGACCAACATTCAAGTGTTCGTTGTGGGCAATTGAATTCACCAGCTTTTGCACCACACTTGAAATGTTGTCATATCCTGTCTTCCTGCATGTAAAGGCTCAAACCACTGAATCAAAAATGAATGACCACTCCTTACTTAGATTAGTTCTGTTTAGGATTGATAAGTTGATTCTTCCACCATAGTTGATGAAGTCCAGAAACTCAATCAGCTCATCAGGAGTTGGCACTTCCACCAGATTTGCAGTAGGCATTCCCAAAGCTAGGTTTACATCTTGCTCATTAAACTCAATTTATTGACCTCCAACCGAGCAAGTGACTACCAAGCATACAGCTTCATCATGCATCACAGTCCTCACCACAGCTGTGTAGGATTTTATCTATCACGGAAGCATGGTAAAACAATTTTATACATATAAAATCCAAATAAAAGCATACAAATCGTGATTAAAACATATGGGATCAATTTCTAACCTTTAAAAGAGATCCAAGAACAACGAGCGGAGATCCTTAGCAGCTGCTCCTCAAGTGTGAAGCACTCCACCGGTATCCACCAAGAAATCGATGTAATGGAGGAGAAGGTGGAGAGAATTAGGGTTTTGTAAATATTTTAGGTTGAGGCAAAAATAGGGTTTATAATAGTATATTTATAGGCAAAAATTTTAGCTGAAAATTTTCCCATAAAATATTATTATTATTAACCCTTTATTATTCTCACTAATAATAAAAACACCTTTTAATTATTAATCCTTTTTCTAAACACTTTAGAAATAATTCTCTCACTTGATTTAATTTCGAAAAATTAAATACTTAATTAATAATATTAAGAACTTTTTCTTAATTAATTTATAATCAATTAAATCTCATTTAATCAATTATTAAATTTGCCAATTAATTATTTATTTCATAAATAAATAATTATCAGCCATTATTAATTAATTCCTCCACCATTAAATCATTCTCTTTTATGGTGTGACCCTGTAGGTTCAATATTAAGCCGGTAGTAGAAATAAATAATAATAAAACTATTTTATCATTATTTATATAAATTCTCTAATTCATTAAATATGATTAATTAATTAATCATATTTATTCTACATCGTGAGAATACTTCTCAGCATA
>NW_027421817.1:0-48280 GCF_009905375.1 Apium graveolens
TGGTAATCATGTAGGGGATATGGCATCCCAATTTGCGTCTTATGTTGGAACAGCTGCTCGATTACATGTCAATATAAATACAAGAGTGGTATGAGTGATGAGGGATTAAGGATATGATTTGGGAAGATATTAAGGTATGCAAATATAGTCTTGAAAACGTATTAGATGTCTATTCTTCATTGTCTTTATTTGCTAATTAAAATTAGTTACAATAGATGCACTGGAAATTAAAGGCTGACCAAATAAAAAAACAAGTGTTGGAAGCTGTAAAAAAACAATTGTAAGTAATTATAAGCTCAAGTGATCTCTTGATTTAACTGAACTTAGTGTTGACTGTAGTACAACTTTTGTTGAGCTTTGATTTGTTAAGGTTTTAATAGCTGGTTTGCTGAACAAAGTTGTTGATTAACTGTTTTTACAAATCTGCGCAGGATGACCCTTCATCACTAAAACTGCTGTAACTTTTTGTAGGAATTTTATTTTCACAAACCGTTTTTGCATAAAAAACTAGACTCCGATATCTTTCCAATGGTATATAATTTGCTGCTCACAACCTTCTAGATCAGAACAGTTTATTGTCTGAAGTTTTGCAATCTGCTGATTTAAATTTCCGATTTCTGTCTTTCACATTGCAGTTTTCAGTCTTTGCAGATTAGTTACACTATGTTGAGAGTTTTCACACTATTCTTGTGGATAGGGAGAGTTGCAAGGGCAAATATCTGATGGTTTATGGACTCCATGTGGTCACGATGACGTGCTGACTCATGCACTTGGGAATAAGGAACATGGCGGACGCGTTAGAGGGGTTGGAGGAAGAGCAAAATCAAGAGTGTATTTGGATCACAAAGAAGCAGACAAAGCGGAGTTGTATCGAATTTTTTATTCTTAATATAACAGGGCATATAAAGTTGCTACTAAAATGTTGTAAGAAGAATAATCAAAATAACCTGGTCTGGTACGATGAAGTTCAGGTATTCCTACACTATTTGTTTTGGTCTTACAAGTCTTTTTCTAAATTTTTTTCTAGATTTTTAAATGTTTCAACTTTATTTTGTAGTGCCCTCAACAAAAAGGAGGTACTGAGTGTGGTTATTTTGTGATGAAATACATGAATGAGATAATCATGTTATCTCGTAAAGACCCTAAAACTAAGTGGAAGGAGGTACATAACATGGAACAAATATTTTTATAGATAGTAAACAAATAAATTGTGTACATGTTAGCATTTCATTTTCTTGACAGGTTTGGAAAAGGATACACAAACGAGCAAATTGGAGAAATTCGAGATATTTGGGCAGATTTTTTTATTCGTGAATATATGTGATTGGTACATTATTCTGGCTTAATAAGTTCGAAAAAAAAAAATTCCATGATTTTTTACTCAGTATATATACATCACATATATACTTATTTGTTCTCACAAATTTTTGCTGTAGTGCTACGGTTGGGACTAGCTACTGCTAATCGGGAGTGTGATCATGTGTAGTCTACATCAATTGTTAGATGGATACTGATTTCTTTTGGCATCGATTAATGATGGTTATCATGTGTACATGAAACATTTTGAAATGTATGGTACAATTAATTGTCATGCATATCAAGAATTTTTAAATATTATTGTAGATGATTTTCAAGTAATGGAACAACAGTTATTTTAATATTTTAAATCATTTGTTTAAGAATATTGGAGTGTAAGTTTTATTTACATTAAATTAATATTTGTTCAATATAGGGCAGGTATATTATCAATTTTCTAGCAAAATACGTCGGCTCAAAAAGGCAGGCGATGTATAAAATTCAGACATATACGCCGGTTAGTTAAAAAAGCGACATAAATAAGTGAACAATATACGTCGGTTTTAAAGTTTATACATCGACTACAAAAAATTTATACATCAGTCAATAGACTTTTATACGTCGGCAATAGAGAACATTATACGTCGGGGTTTTCATCTTTTACGTCGGTTTGAAAAGAGACGTATATTAGATATTTACGTCGCATTTTTAACCGCTGTAAAATCTTATGACTATATACGTCCCCCCTCTATACGTCGCCCTTTTGCCGACGTATAACACATATTTAACCGACGTAAAAGGCCAATTTTGTACTAGTGGATCTTATTGGTAAGACTATGGAAGTCTATGTTGATGACATGTTAGTCAAGAGTCTAGTAAAGAATGATCATATAACCCATTTGGGGAAGCTTTTGAGGTCCTGAGGTACCACAAGATGATGTTGAATCCTACGAAGTGCGCTTTCGGAGTAGGATCTGGAAAATTCTTGGGATTGATGGTCTCAAAGAGAGGAATTGAGGCTAACCCCGATAAAATAAAGGCAATCCTGGACATGGAACCACCAAAAACTGTCAAGGATGTTCAGAAGCTCACAGGAAGGGTCGCTGCGCTAGGACGATTTATCTCCAAGTCAGGAGACAAGTGCTTGTCATTCTTCAAGTCACTAAAGAATATCAAAGACTTTGTATGGAATGAGGAAAGCCAGAAGGCATTCGAAGAGTTAAAGAAGTATATGGATCAGGCCCCGTTGTTGGCCAAACCATCTTTGAATGAAGTTTTATTCTTGTGCTTGGTTGTTTCAGAGAGTGCCTTGAGCGCTGTGTTGGTTAAAGAGGAGCTAAAAGTCCAGAAACCCGTATATTATGTCAGCAAAATTCTGCATGGTGCTGAATTGAATTATTCAACTATTGAGAAATTTGCTCTAGCCTTGGTAATGGCTTCGAGAAAACTGCGTCCTTACTTTCAGGCTCATCAGATTGAGGTGCTAACTAATCAGCCACTGAGAAATATCATTCACAGTCCCAAGGCAAGTGAGAGATTGATTAGGTGGGCAATAGAGTTGGGAGAGTTCGATCTCAAGTATAAGCCACGTACGGCCATAAAAGCCCAGGCACTAGCTGACTTCATGGTGGAAAGTACCATACCCAACCAAGAAGTCGGGGGGCAGGAAAATACCATACCTCAAGACAAGGGAGTCGATAATGGGGACAGAGAGAAGGATGATAAGGAGAAAGAATATTGGTTTCTCTATTTTGATGGAGCATCAAAAACAAATTCTAGTGGAGCAGGGTTGGTTTTGCAAAGTCCTGATGGGTTCTTAATTGAGTATGTTATGAAGCTAGACTTCCCAACCAACAAACAATGAGGCAGAGTATGAAGCCCTGATAGCTGGCCTTGGTCTAGCTGGGACACTTAGAGTCAAAAACTTAAAGGTCCGTGGAGACTCGAAGCTGATCATATCCCAGGTAAAGGGAGAATTTGAGGCAAAGGATGATACGATGGCTAAGTATGTCCGCCTGGTAAGGGCTGTGATGACCCAATTTAATGAATGCCATGTTGAACACAATTCCAAGGGAAGAAATGCTAAGGCAGATGCGCTATCAAAGTTTGCTTCATCTGAGATAGAAAAAAGTTCAGGAAGTGTGTACTTCCGTGTTTTGAAGACACGAGCATAGATGTTAAGCTTGTGGCTCCCATAGGCCTGGGGATGTCATGGATTGATCCTATCAAGGCTCACATTCAAACTGGTTGGTTGCCAAGTGATGCAACTGAAGCACGAAAGTTAACTGTTCGAGCACTAAGGTACTCTTTGATAGATGGGATTCTTACAAAAGATCTTTTGTGGTTCCCTACTTGACGTGTCTCAGGCCCGATGAGGCACGCTTGGCTCTTGAAGAAGTGCATGAAGGTATTTGTGGACAACACTTGGGGGCAGGGCCTTGGCTCATAAGATAACTCGTCTAGGCTTTTATTGGCCAGAAATTATGGCTGATGCCAAAGAATATGTGAGAAGTTGTGATCGCTGTCAGAAGCATGCACCTGTTGTTAGATAACCTCCCGAGATGCTGACATCTATCAACTCGCCCATTCGCTTTGCTATGTGGGGGATGGATATTCTGGGGCCTTTCCCTAAGGCCACGTCACAAAGGAAGTTTCTGATTGCGCTATTGATTATTTCACCCAAGTGGATTGAAGCCAAACCCTTGGCCAAAATCACAACTAAGCAAGTTGCACAATTCCTGTGGGAAAATATATGTGCCGATATGGAATTCCCCGTATCCTTGTCACTGACAATGGAACATAATTCAACAAGTGACATCATTCTTGTTCCCAGCTAGTTGACCCAAAGATATCATATTGCTCCACAAGTTCACAAATATATTAGACCTTAAGGATATTCAATTATTTTCCTTTTTTGCATCTAAAACCAACTTTACCATTACCCTTGATAGCGACGCCGAACCTGATTTTGCTGTCACACTTTCATCTAAATTCTTGAACTTAGACTTGGTACCAGTCATGTGATTTAATGCTCCATTACCTAAATACCATACTTTTGACTCCCAATTCTTGTTATCATTCTCATTTAATCAACAGGTTGTACTTCATTCTCATTCATTTAATATCTTGGTTGTACTTCGTACTCATTCACAGAAATATTGCCTTTGCTTCTTTTCTACACTCAACCATGAAGTGAGTTTTGAAGATACTGTGTTTATGTGCATGTTTTATGATATATGTTAAAACATTTATCTCTACAAATTAGATTAATTTGTTTACCGATCCATAACAGTTCAAGAAGCATGAAATATCCTAAAAATACATTCACCCCCTCTGTGTTGTATTTATTACCTAACAGATTGGATCGATGAAAAATATTTTTTAAAAAATTAAAAACACCAAATGAGGTCCTAACCACTAGTTAGTTGTACTAGTCAACTGATGCTTGAGTTTTAAAATGGCAAACCAAATAAAATTATTTTAATCTAAATTTTGTTATATCACTAATATGTATATCTATCAACATCTATAAGGTTGGATCGATGAAAAATACTTTGAAAAATTTCAAAACACCAATTTAGGACCAAACACTATGTGTTAGTCAAACTGATGTTTGACTTTTAAAATGGCAAACCAAATCAATTATTTTGATGTGAAATTTTGGTTATATCACTAATATGTATATCTATCGATATCCACAAGGTGGATCGATGAAAATATTTTAAAAAAATTTGAAACACCAATTCAGGACCAAACACTATGTAGTTGTGTAAGTCAAACTGATGTTTCACTGTTGAAAATGGTAAACCAAAATAAAATTGTTTTAATATGAAATTTTCGTAATATCACTAGTATATATCTATTGAAATCGATACAATTGGATTGATGAAAAATATTTAAAAAAAAATCAAAACACCAATTCAGGACAAAACACTAGTCAGTTGTACTAATCAAATTGATACCTGAATGTTGAAATGTCAAATCCAAAGAAAATTATTTTGATCTGAAACTTTGGTTTTATCACTAATATATATATATATATATATATATATATATATATATATATATCTATTGACATCCATACGGTTAGATCGATGAAATTATTATTAAAAAATCAAAACACCAATTCAGAACTAACACTAGTATCTGTAGTAGTTAAACTGATACCTGAATGTTAAAATGGCAAAAAAAAATAAAAATAATTTCCATCTGAAGATTTGGTTATATCACTATATATATATATATATATATTGACATCCATACGGTTGGATCGATTAAAAATATTTTTAAATAAATTGAAACACCAATTCATGACTAAACACTAGTTAGCTGTATTAGTCAAACTGATGTTTGACTTTTCAAATGGCAAACCAAAAGAAATTAATTTCAACTAAAACTTTGGTTATATCACTAATATATATATATATATATATATATATATTGACATCCATATGATTGGATCGATTGAAAAATATTTTGGCAAACCAAATAAAATTATTTTGACCTAAAACTTTGCTTACATCACTAATATATATATGTTGACATCCATATTGTTCGATTAATTGAAAATATGTTTTAAAAACTAAAACACCAATTTAGAATTTAACCTAGTTAGTTGTACTAGTCAAACTGTTGTTTGACTTTTCAAAACCAAATACAATTATTTTGTTAAAACTTTGATTATGATTTGATTTTCTGATTCATATTTAATTATTTTAGTAATCCAACCGTACAGATGTAAAAAATTTCAAAAGTAAAGGGTTCTCGGGGAAAATCAACTAATTTAAATAATTAAATCTTAGTTAGTTTTACAAAATCGATTTAGGGGTTTGTAACCCTAGAATATTTATTCTATTTTCTTGATTACTTTTAACCAATACGATATAATTAAACTTAATAGTAAATTCCACTGCACCTAATACTGGTGGGATTTATAATAAACAATCAAAAGCCACGATTCTATGTTCTTATTAAAATAATGGTTAAAATAAGTTTTTGCAAAAAATCATAATATTAAAATAATTTACCAAAAGTTAGATATCATGGAAATAATTAAAAAAATTAAAATTGGTAAGCACTTAATTAAATTAAGGCCCGGCCCATTAAAAAAATGCTAGCAAATTACCATTTTCTATACAAGACCATCACAAACAGAAGCAAAAAGCGATGGCCGTCTGCCTCTATATCCACTCACATCTCTGAACCCGGTCACTGCCTCTCAATAACATGAAGTCCTGAACTCAAAACAAACCAAAAATATGTTACTACAGCGAGTTGACCCACATTTCTCTCTCTCCTCATACTTGGACCCCCGTGCCTCTACCATCTTCTCCCACGCTCACCTCACTTTAATAGTCCTCATCCTGTTACATAAATTTATTTCAATTCTTCTCCGAACTCTCGGTCTCTCCGACTTTCTCCAACCCGAAGTCTTTCGGTCGACCCGACCCGACTCCTCCACCATCGACGGAGATTGGAGTTCTCGGCGCGTTGGAGCTGTTGTTACACGCGCTGAGGTCGGAGAGTGAGCGAACTCGAAATGACTCGGCGTTGGCGCTTTACACTCTCATTCATAAAGAGTAACCAAGTTAAAATAATTAAATTCAAATAGTTACAGTTTGTTAGAGAATGATGATGGCGGTGTGAGTTTTTACCCATGTTGTGTAATATGGCTAGGTGTGTGGAGTGTGGAGGGAAAGTCAATTATGTTGCATCACAATGTGGCGATGAGTTTGGTGATGATGTTGGGGAGAGTTGACTCTAAGTCGACTCGGATAATTGTTTGGTGGCTTTGTAATATGAGATTTAGTGGTTTAACTTTAGAGTGTGGGGATGGGGAGGTTTTGAGTAGATTTGAGTGAGGTTTTTGATAAAAAGGTAAGTCAACTTGATCAGGAGAGAAAAGGTGAGGATGATGTTGAGTGTTTTGAGAGGAAGCAGAGCAGGAGGTGGATTAAAGCTTGGTTGTTTCTGCGTGTGTATATTCAAATTCACATATGCCCGGAATCTTGGGAAAAGGAAATTTTCCGGTTCCGATGAGATTTTTTTTAAACATTTTTTATTTAATTCAACCAAAAGCAGGTCGAATTTAAAATTGTATTTTTGACCATCTAAGGTCGAATTTAATTTTTGGGCAGGCCTTTTAAATTTTTCAGAAAATTCAAATTTTTCTACGGAATTTTCAAATTTTTTGAAAATATAAATTCGACCGCCTTTAGTCAATTTAAGCGGTTGTATTTATCCAGTCTTAATTAGTCGGTCGAATTTGTTTAAAACGGTCGAACTTCTAAATTCGACTCCCTTTATTACAACCGATTCAAAATCAGTCGAAATTAAGTAAATTCGACCGCGCGCAGTCGAATTAAGCTAAATTCGACTGATTTTTTCGGTCAAATTTAGTCTTTTTTTGTAGTGTGATGAGTATACAAAACCTACTCAAAATATCTATTTTTCACAATATCATAATGGTGAAAAAAGTGAAGAAGTGAGCGTTATTTCATCCCAGGTTTTTCTTCACAGAAAATAAAAGATAAAAGGGCACGAACAAAGAATTTTACGAACAGGAGGATGAGATGCTTATTTCGGCATGCCAAAATTAATTATCCGACCCTATCACTCGAGTTCATCAAATTAATGGAAGCTATTGGGAAAGAGTATACAACTATATTATTAGGCACAAAGATGTTCAATCTGACCGTACTTCAAACCCATTGATGCATTGCTGGTCTGTTATTCAATATGGGATTAATAAATTTCATGGATTTTATAACCAAGTAGGTGCACCAAGTGGCTGATTCGAAAGTGATAAGGTAATTTATAATCTTTATTTTGTTTATTATAATCAAGTTTAATATAATTTTATGGTTGATTTACTTCTTGTAACAACTAAAAAGATCAAACGTGCAAAAGCTATGTATAAAACCCTATACAAAACTAACATTTTATTAGAGTATTTCTTGAATGTTTAGAGAAACCGAAATGGAATGTAAGTTTTGCTACAAAAAATCCAAAAAAATTCAAAGGGATAGTACTACAACTTCTTCTCCATGTACTCCTGAGTGCGTGGTATAGGAGAACTTGGAACTTTAAAAACCAGTTGGGAGTAAAGCTGCAAGAGAGATGGAAAAAAGGAAAAGACCGGAAAATAAAATTGATGACGGTGGAGCTGCCGTTTTGGAACAAATTAGAGCTGATTAATTTGAATCTAAAAAAGAAAAGAATAAACAGTTTCACCATGTTGTGATCATTATATCCATATGTCCTATACCGCCTAAAGTATAATTTTTGTAATAAATTAAAAAATAACCTTTTAATCTTTACTTGATTGGTTGACTTTAAATTTTTAATGTATATTGCTCTCTCTCTCTCTCCCTCTCTCTCTATATATGTATACATATATATATATATCACAGTTTACCAATTAGTTTTAATATTATAATAAAATTAAAAAGACTTCATTAATAACAACTAAAAGAAAAGTACTTTAAAATAATATTATCAGTTTGAGTAGTGCTAGAACTATCAAATTGTATACCAAAATTTGGTTCCAAATTACATGACATGGTGACTTAGATGATATTATTGGTGGGATTCGTGTGAATGTAGGGGGTCCGCTACTATTAATTAATTTGTAGCATGACATGTGACATTTGAAATCCATTTTGGTTACCAATTTGGTACCTCTAGCATTATTCTAAGTAATTAATTACAAATTGTCAGTTATAATGCTTAACACTTGTGCAATTTTACATTTTTGTCGTTTGTATAATTTACTCAATCATGTATTTGGATTTTTTTACATTTTTAAGTTTTCAAATTACTATAGTTTCAACAAAATGACAAACTATTACACCTAATAATCATTTATGACATTTAAGTGCTTCGAATCACAACCACATACTATCATCTTTAAAAATAGATGATTATTATATTTTTATATTTTATAAGTTCTCATACATGGTAAGGGGTACAATGATTCCATTAGGACATAACAACACGTGAGTGGTCTGTGTTAGCTGTAACAGGTAGGTGGTATAACAAAACTACCACAGCTCATACATGTAGATCCTTTAAACTCCAAATAAGTTAGATGAGTTTGGTGATTCTTGTATTACAGTTGAAAATGTGGTGTCATAAGCTTGCACAAACACCTATCAATTCATATCATAACCCTAAGAACTAATAATTTTCTGATTGTGATAAACAATTAAGATAGACATGGGATATCGAAGGAGGTCACCCCTTAATGTTTTAAGATTCTTTTAGATGAAAAATTGTAGTTAATAAATTTGACTTGCCAGACATGTTAACCCATCTTATATCCTTGATTCCTATTGCAAAATTTTAGTTTGTAGAAGACTAACACCAACTTGATCTTAAGATAATCTTTTCAAACAAGTTGTCAAGACCATTCCCTAAAAAACAATTACACTAGAATCTTTCAATCTTTATGGTTGATAGTAGCTTCAAATATCTTCAACATCATATTACCAATGATGCTTAAATATATTAATGAACTTTTTCCATTGTTGGGATGCAGACTTCTTTATTGCAACTAAGACGGTAAACGAACCGAGCTGTTCGTGAACAGTTCAAGCACGACTCGTTAAATTAAAGCTCGATTCGGCTGGGCTCGTTAAGAGCTCGAGCTCGAATTCAAACACAAAAAAATGTTCCTTAAGCTTAACGAGCTCAAGATGAACCCTATCTTGTTCGACTCGAGCTCAGCTCGAGATCGATACGAAATTAGTAAATCGGTTTGAAATTAGATAACTCGTGTTCGGCTCGTTAGAGCTCGAAAAAAATACGTATAATATTTTTTCTATTTTTATGGTATATATTTAAACCACCCCTTCTTTATTTAAGAAGCCATTTTAAAATACAAATCTGCAATAAAACACAACAAAATTGAACATTACAACTTAAATCGATATATAACAAGATACATAAATAGAGGAATTAAATATGTATATATATGAAATATTATCAAATTTGTGCATCGTGAGAGATATAGAAAGAGGATAAATGATTATGGATAACTAAGAGATGATAAATGATAATAGAAGCTAATCTCATTTTCGTCATAACTCGGCTCGACTCGGTTCATTTATAGCCCTACTCGTATGTACCAATTCTTCGGTCTTGACAGATTCATTTATATATATAATCTTACTTGATGTCTATAATGAAATTATACACCTAGAGGGAGGGGGGTTTGAATAGGTGTTATTGCTAACTAATATCAATTTGAAAGTATTACCAAATATTTATCAAACTGTCAGACAACTTGTTGTTATATTCGAATATCTACTGTCAGCAAGCTGACACCCGATATGCAATGCAGAAATAAATAACAGCAAGTAAATAACATAACACAAAGAGTTTTATCCAGGTCCGACCCCTATATCTAATGCTTTATGTCCTGGTCCCTTACCAACTTGGTAAGAAAATATATTATTAATCATTTAAATTATACGATTATAAGATTCAGTAATATATCTCCCTTTATTCCTTGTTCCTGATAGCAACTTGCTGATAACACTTGTTATCCAAACTCAACTACTCAGCAACAAATGTTTACACCTTGAATGATACAAGTTTAAATGAAAATTATAACAGAAAATTTAAACTCGATGAATATAAATATACGTGAATAAATTTGAGCTCAGAATAAGAATATTCAATGAATGCAAGTTGTATTTTCTTACATGGCATGGGGTATACTTCGTGGATCAAACTCAAAAAAGTATACCCCATTGTATTTATAGACTAAGTTAACTTTCAAATCAATTCAACAATATTCCCGATCTTGACCAAGTCACACAACTAGTTTGTTATTATTTGAATGTTAAGATAATCTATAATACGGTTTAAAACTAAAGATAAAAGATATATTAGAAAAGATTTTAAAAACGTCTATCTTAGTTTAAATTCAATACCAATCGAAAAAGAAAGTTATTAAGATAAAAAATTTATTTACAACTTTCTAGAAAATAGCAAGTGGTTTTAGTAAAAGAGTTTGAAGAAACAAAAAGCTCTAATATAAATAAACACATTAAATATACCATAGAGTCCTTACAAAAACTCATTCCTATCTATTTCCTCAAAGACCGTAATTTTGGTTTATCCAGAATAACTTCAAGCTCTAACTCTAAGCTCACTGATAATCCTATCAAAATATTGTAAGCTTGCTGATATAATAATTATATTATAATATTTGACTTCTTTGAAATAATATTAGTAACAATTATAGATAAATTATAATCAACTTGCTATTAAGATAACATAACAATCTATAAGTATATGATACTCCGCCTAAATCATATATCACCTGGTCATAAGATAAAGCTAAAGCAACCATAACATCATCAAATTAAATTAAACCACATTCAAGTTATTCAAACCAAAATAAACCAGATAAAATCCAACAACACCTACTGGTGAACTAAATCACCAAGTTCAAACATATCACCACTTAAACCAAATAAGTTCACAAAAATGATCAAATAAGTACTTAAACCAAAATAACAAACAATTTTCCTAAATTCTCCCTCTTAATTATTAAAAAAATGTAAAATTTAGGAATTATCTTCAACATCCTCATTCTTATCCCTGTCTTTGTCCTCCATGTCCTCCTTGCTAAACTCTCCATCTTTGGTGTCACTAGGAGTAATATAAAAATATATGCCATCCTGATCTACAGCAACAACCAAATTATTATCTACTGATCTTCTTGTTGAAGTGTAGGGAAAAGGACCAGAAGGATCAGAAGGTCCGGTTGGAGTAGCAATACCCAACAACACATCCTTGAGTATCTTCTGATCAGCAACAATCTTATCCAACCTCTTAAGAATTATCTGTTTATCAGCCTTGATATCAGCCATAAAATTATTGAGCTTATTGGACAATTCCTCATCAAACTGAGCAACATGAGGAGATATATGGATGTGGGATGGCTTAAGAACTTTAACAACAACAAAGGAGCCATCAGCTTCAACCTTCAGACCACTATGAGAATAGCACTCACCCTCTTAAAATTCTTTGGTAGTGAGAGTCTCAGTATCAGACATTTCAAGATCGCACCACTAAAACACCTTGATCAAAAGCAGACCATACAGTAACTTAGTGGTTGGTTTCCCATCAAAAACCTCAACTATATTCTTCAAAATAAATTCACTTATATCAATCCTTTTACCAGCTTGAAGCATACTCACAACAAGTATATCTAGCAAAGTTGGTCAACAATCTATGACATAAATTTTCCAAACAAACTTTAAACAATAAGTGAGCCATTGGCACCACATAAGCATTAGTAGTGGCAAAATACTCAACCTACTTACCATTTCAAGTAATCAATGGACTTGATCTAATGCAGAAAAACCATCTAAATCCTTAGGGCTTGTCTTACTATAAATGGACACATTAGATGGACTCAAAATATCTAACATACCACTTAAAACACCAGCATTCATATTAATCATGACTCCCTCAACAAATGAAATATATCCATTTTTCTCAACATACAAATTACCATAATATTCTCTAACAAGCACAGGGTAACAAGCGATGGTTTTCTCTAAAACCGACGCAAAAGGTGTGAAATATTAAGCGAAAATTGTGCAGGACTTAAGTAAAGCACGACAATGAAAGTAAAAGAAAAGAGGGGAACTTCATTGTTATAGACAGAAATATGGGCAACAACTACCTAGGTGAACAAGACCCCTTCAACTTGACATAGCAGTTCCAACAATGTACCATGAGTGATACATAAGCATGAAACGGAGCACTATGAATACCTCAGTTATCATTTGAGCTTGCTTAGCTAGTCCTCACTAAAAGAATAATGATTTGCTCCAAAAGCTTCACATATTTTTAGGAATTTATTCTTTGCTTTTCTTCGGAGATGAAGACCACAAATATAATTTTCTCAACCTGTATGATATATCACCATTAGGAAATCAATATTATCATATATGACTCGTATGTATATAAAAAATGATGCAAGCAATAACAATTATAGGTAAAAATAACTGAATAGGTAATGAAATGACTACATATACGTTACACAATTTCTCTACGAAATAAACTTTTTAGTTTTCACTACATCATCTCAAGTGAATATAATCACCCAAATCCAGAGGTATCAACAATTTTCCCAGAGACAGGATCAATGACTGGGTGCCCAACAACAACCTGCTTCAAGTACCACTAGTACAAACTTGGCTTTTAGCGTCGGTTTAAAATAGGTCAAAGGTGTCGATTATTAGGCATATTATATGTAGGCGACACTATAGGTATAGGCTTTAGGCGACGGTTAATTAGACAATGTTAAAAGTTAGTTTGTGACGGTTAATAACTGACACAAAAAGGCATATAACCGACACCTATAGATGTACAACAGCGTCGGTCGTCTTGAACCGCCGACACATATAGTCTTTTTATTAGCGTCGGTTGATAAAAATGCCGACACCTATAATATTTATTTATAACGGCGCTCCTCCAATAACCGACGGCTAAAGCTATTTAATTAAAAAAAATATATTTTCCCATTTTATTGATATTGTTTTCAACCTACTTCACATATATACACATCCATCAAATAAAAATATAACAAACATCAATGGAAAACACGCAAAAGTAAAATTATGAAATATCATCATAAAATAAATTTAAATGAATTTGCGATATCTTGTTTATCCTTGGAATAAAAAGTACATTAATATCTACGAGTATTACATTTTAGAGACAGACTGTTTTAATTCAAAATGAAGCTAATGAAACAGGAAATAGCAGCTTTCAATTGTGAGTTGTGACTTCATTGGGAATAGCAACCTGCAACCTTGTAAGGCATGCTATCAGAGGTCTAAGCTGATACCACAAGCCTACAGTAGGAAGGAGACTTGTTAGCTTATGATGCAAATGAGAGGATAGAAATATAACAAAAATGAGAACAAAATTTGTTGAATCAAATAGAAAATCATTGATAATAAAATTCTTTACATGGTAAAAGCAACCTACAACAAATTCCATACACTGAAGTATCAAACCATACCGATGATGCAAAAAATTAGAAAGATTTACATCAAACGAGAGAGTAGCAAAGTAGCATATATGAAAAAGTAAACAAGTATTTAAGTGATAATGACCTCACCTTTGACTGTACCTATCCCAGCCTGTGAGAAATTCATAGTTACTTCTATTGAGATCACAGGATAATTACTAACAACCAATATTGTGGCTATCTAAGATCCAATTGACCCTCCTCCAAGAATGGAAACCTTCTTTATACTTCTTGGTATAGTATCAGTCCACGATAAGACATTCTTGGAATCTGTCAACATAAGTGGATTTCATAAATATAGAACTGAGTTTACATACCCCTATAAATCAGAAATGAAGAAACATGATTAAGTTCATACAGCCAGATTTCAATTGAAATACATGAATACAAAATACATCGAATCGACTCATTAAGAACTTAATGAATACTTTCTACACTCTCTAACTTTTAATTAAATTGTTTTTCCCGAGATTGCAACCTTCAATGTGTGCTATGAGTATTACGGTCTATTAGTTTTAGTAAAATTCCTAAAGACTACACTGGAAGCTTATAGGACGGAAAAACATCTCTAGCACAAAAATGTGATGTGCAACTATATGGACATCTCACTATTTTGATTTAGAAAGATTGATTCCGTAACCTTTTTAGTAGTACTAAGTTGAGAAAAATATTTAATAATGTATATAAAAAAACAAAAGCAAAGAATTGCATACCAATATCATTTCAAGAGATTTCAACGCGCTAACCAGGCATGGTAGTATTTGCGTCCTTGAAAAGATTAATGATCATTAAATAGTCAAGTTGGCATGCAGGGGTAAACACCCTAGTCTTAACAACAGGTAAGGAAGATACATCTAATTGGTACTTCCAAAAATATTTAACAGAAGTGGTTGAACTCTCTGTTCAGATTAAAGTTACTTTTCTTAACCCTTATCATCATAATTTAGAACCTATACACGTGGTAGAAAACTATAAAAAATACCTCCAAATCCAGGAATAATGCCAATTTGTAGCTCAGGGTTGCCTAGTTGTGCATAAGATGTAGACATATGTGCATGACAACTCTAGGAAGTGAGAGAGTGAAAGAAATGAACACATGAAATTCTTTAGAGACTGTAGACACAATCCGCATAGCCATATTGGTTAAGAAGATATTTCTCTAAATTTAATTAATTACGGAAATACAAGGTGCAAAAACATAAGGAATTCATGTGCCTAGCTTCAAGGGCATTTATGGCCGCAATCATTTTCACCAGAATAGGGTCTCTCCTCGAAAGAAACTAAATGAGATAGAGAAGAACAGAAATTTGTAAGAAATTATATGGCTTCAATAACAATGGATGGATATTACTAGTCACCAATATTGCGTATCAATTTTATCATTGATCTATCATTGTTATGCTTTGAAGCAACTACCACAAAATATTTGCTCAAATAAAGTTTGGATTTATTTATCTTCATTCTAATACAAGGTTGAAAATTTAAATCTATTAATCACGCTCAATAATGTTACTAGATAGTTTCAGATAAAGCATGTTAGGACACAAAGTGAGACAAGAAAAACACTGATATTAATTCAAAATCCTGACAAACAATCTATAGTAGCAGAACATTAGACGAATAGAACATTAATTTTGAAAGTCAATAAACATGAATTAATCACTTTGATTAGCCAGGGATAGAAAACAAAAGTGATTTACAGCTTTACTCATTGATTGTGCTATTTTCATATCTATTAGTTACCTAAACAAAAAGGTAAAGAGAAGCCCAAAGCAGTAATATAAACTTCACTTTCTCTCTATTTAAAATAATTAAGTAGATGAGAGTACAAAGCAGAAGATTTTGGTTATATAGTGTCCTGTAACATGTGTTTTATATAATATTAGTCACGTAGCTCAGTGTAGATGCAGTGTCTGTAAAACAAATTCCTAAATATCAGAGGTGAGAATTCCAGAGAATTACAAAGAATTGAATCACGGGAACAGAGATGAGAAACATATAATAGACTACAGGGGGAAAAACGTGGAGAGTTGAGGGCTCAGAATTCAAATTCTAGGAATAAAATAGAGATAGATTAGTTGAACTGGTCCATTACATACATGTCATTTATGTCAATTACATTGTAACTTGAGGGTTTTTAGTACAAACAAAGAAAAAACTAAGAATTCTTAGTTGGTAAATACATTCAATACAAAGATTGTCAAATCAATTTCAATAAAAACCCCAAAATTAAAACCTTAAAAATTATCATTTCTAATTTAATATAAATAAATTGAGTAGAGTGCTCAATTTGATTTGAATGAAAACTCAAAAATTGATTTGCTACGAAGACCCAAAAGCCCAAGTCGATTTGCTAAGATAAGACCCAGCAACTAAGCCAAGCAGTTCCATGGATTTTCTGGATTAGAGAAAATAAAAAAAATTAAATAGCTCTTCTGCCTTTTATAGAATAGATCGATCTGAAAGATTATGTAGAAGAGATTGAAGGGATCCGAGAACCATTGTCATAGATGGGAGATGGCCAAAGGGGGAGGAAGTTGCTCGTGAACAGGTGGAGAGAGATACAATATCAATTACACTTGCACGCTAATCGACGTTTTTTAGCTTGAGCTTTGTAACGTGGGTTAAGCAGGGTACATAATAGGTACGCAAGTATAAATAATTAAAAAGTGAATAATGATAAGATATATATAGGGGTATTTCATTAGAATTTAGTTTATTATTTTATTAGAAGTGATAAAAAAAGTAATGCTAAAAAATTTAAAATATAATTGAATCGTTAAATTGATCAAGTAAAAAACGAAATTTACGTGTAACATATTTTTATGTAAAAATCTATAATATGGTTTATGAAGAGTTAAGTTCTATATTTAATATTTATATAATGTTTAGGACTTTTTAAAAAAAAATCAAGTTGAAAAAGATTTTTGAAAAAATAATATCAATTTTTAAAAAATTTAAAAATATATATATACTTTTTAATTATTTGCAAAATTATGATTTTACAAATATTTTTTTTTTCAAAAAAATGACTTTTTTGCAACTTGATGCAATTATATGTAATCTCCACGGGTTTTTGCGTTTGACTAGATTGCCAAAAAACTCGATACAACTATTTGCATATTTGGTTGATTTTCGTTGAATAGTATTTTTATAAATATTTTCAAAAAACAGTAAAATTGTAAAAAAAATCATATTTTTGGTAATTTCTCTAATTTTTAATCTACTTACAAAAGTTCAACTTTTTCAAATTAAGAAAAAAAATAAAATTTGTGCAAGAAACATTTTTTTCATGTTTGTTTCACCATTTAAAAAATTATAATTGTGAAATATAATTCTAAATTTATAAGAAATAAACATACTTTCCTATATTTATTGTCAAAATTATAAAATCTACTACAAATTATTTATTATAAGATAAAAATATTTAAATAAAATAATGTGATGATCATTTTTTTAGGGACTTAAGATGACTTTGAAAATGAAATAAAAAAAATACGAAAACTTAATAAATTTATTTTAACCAAATATTGAAAAAGATAGGTTTTTACCGATTTTTAGTGAATCCAAAATTTCATTATTAATTTTAGAAGAAGTATGTCAGGAGGAGAGAAGATTGTGTTAGCAACCGGCCCAGTTCACCTTTATTGGCGACATAGGGAACCAACGCTTATGAAATTTTTTTGGAATCACTGTTTCAATCAGCCGACGCTTATCTTAATTTTAGGCGTTGGCTGTTTATAAACCGACACATTTGTATATTTTAAACGTCGGTTATTCATAGCAACCGACGCAATAAGTCTACTCATGGGCACAATAGCGTCGCCTAAACTAGCAACCGACGCAAAAGGTGTGAAATATTAAGCGAAAATTGTGCAGGACTTAAGTAAAGCACGACAATGAAAGTAAAAGAAAAGAGGGGAACTTCATTGTTAATAGACAGAAATATGGGCAACAACTGCCTAGGTGAACAAGACCCCTTCAACTTGACATAGCAGTTCCAACAATGTACAATGAGTGAAACATAAGCATGAAACGGAGCACTATGAATACCTCAGTTATCATTTGAGCTTGCTTAGCTAGTCCTCACTAAAAGAATAATGATTTGCTCCAAAAGCTTCACATATTTTTAGGATTTTATTCTTTGCTTTTTCTCAACCTGTATGATATTTCACTGTCAGGAAGTCAATATTATCATATACGACTCGTATGTATATAAAAACGATGCAAGCAATAACAATTATACGTAAAAACAACTGAATATGTAATTAAAGGACTACATATACATTACCCAATTTCTCTACAAAATAAACTTTTCAGTTTTCACTACTTCATCTCAAGTGAATATAATCAACCAAATCCAGAGGTATCAACCTTTTCCCCACAAACAGGATCAATGACTGGGTGCCCGACAACAGCCTGCTTCAAGTACATATTACCCCCGGTAGCACGAAATAAAATCCTTTCAAATGACATAGAATTCGCTTTAGGGACAAGACCGCTTATAAAAGCCAATTTAACTTTTTGTAGAGTACGATATAGATGCGAGGTATGATAGAAAATGGGGCAAAACAAGGTGTAAGAGAAAGTGTTGAGCAACATGCTACTTTGTTGGCTCAAAATGTACCCCTAGTTGATCCTATGGACATTGCTTCCGACAAGGAACAAGTTTTAGCATCACTACAGGTGGAGCCCAGTCGGACTCTGGAAACTGGGTATCTAGTATTTTGCTAATTTTACGACAACATCTACCATTTTTATGGGGTTTTATCTGCTTTTGCACTCTGCTTAACCATATCTAACACAGTTCAAGGGCTTGAATTGTTAGGTTGGACTTGCCAGATTTTGTTGGGGAAGTTATTGCATGTTTTATATTAGTTCTTCACGGTCAACAGGTGCTGGCACTTGTATCACGTTTTATGCATGCCAGGGTTAAGAGAGGTATTTATCTAAAGTATGTATGTTTCTTCAAGTCAATTTTGCAATTAATTTGAAGTAAAATGTTTACTCTCCGCCTAAGAACCAGGTGATTTAGTAAGTACAGTCTCTTATATATTTAACTGTGGTTTGATACTGATAATTTGAGTTTGGTACTGCCACATGCTATACATATCTAGATTTTATGTTTCTAACCTAAATTAAATCAAGAGATACATATTTTTGTACTTTCTACATTCTTATTGATTCCTACTGCTTCTCATCCAATCCAACTAGATAATATTTATTTGTATTTATTGTGTTGTTACATCAATCTTTTTCTGTTAACTTATCTCATCATTTCATAATTAAAACATAGGCAGTGAGCATGGACTTAAAGCACAGGGGGAAGGGTGGTTATTAACCGTTGCCTTGCTTGAAGGGAACAACTTGGCCACTTTTGAGTCAACTGGGTTCTCTGATGTTTATGTAGTGTTTAGCTGCAATGGTAGGACTAAAATCAGCTCAATCAAGTTCCATAAATCTGATCCTCTGTGGAACGGTATGTTTCTTGTTTATGTATTCAACAATTGGCATGTTACTCTGGTGTTACATCGAATTGCTACAGGGGGAAAAGAAACTGTCTCAAGCATGGAACTTATAATCCTATTCCTTGACTAGTTTAACATTATTAGCCTTGTTATCTGATTAAAATTCTGGCGTGAACTTTTCAGAAATATTTGAATTTGATGCAATGGAGGAACCCCCATATCAAAACCAGAACTTTACTGCTAGCGTTAAATTCCGATCTAAAAACCAGCAAATGGCTAATAAACCATACTCTACGCAACAATATAACTTCACTGCTAGACAATTAGAATTAGCGCAATTACATGTACATATATACACATAGAGATAGAGAAATATGGCATATTAAACCCTTATTCAATTTGCTTTAGCAACTATTCCGATCTAATAAGAGCAAATTTCTACTCTTAGCAAACTCTCCTCAATAACAATAATTAAATTTTAAAATACAGATCAATTCTATTTAGGACTCATACTTTGATATTAAACTTGTGATTAAAATCAGCACCACTGCATTTATATTAAACTTGCTATTTCATAGATTGCTTTATCTTATAGGAGTAACATTTAGTATGCTCCCATCATCGATTACTCGGTCCAAAACTTGAAATTATTGATACTACCACACTTTCCACTTCTACCTATTAGTCATATAGAAACAAAGCAAGCTACATGTTCTACGCGTTATACAATACAACACACTTTCCACTTCATCGATCTAGTTGTTATTTTGTCGTCATTGATACTAGCACACTTTCCACTTATATCAAGCCATATAAATCAGAGAAAAAAAAACACTTAAATACCATTATTTCATAAAGTTCAAAATCCAGAAATCACAAAAACAAAAAATATTTTTTGTGTGTGTAAAATACAATTGTCATGGATCTCAAAATCTTGAGATCTCAAGTCAAACTAGAATCCATTTCTTCATCTTCTTGAGGCCTTCCTTGTTTTCTCAACTTCTCAACTCCCATCAACAAACTCCTCAACTTCCCAGGAGACAATCCCCCTCCTCCACTTCCCTCAAATAAACTGAAGAGGATGTGAAACGAAAGAAAGAACATAATAAGTCGAGTTTAAGTAGAGAAACTTTGATTTGAACCCTAATTGAAATCTAGAACCCCAATTTGAAGAAACCTTAATTAAAGCTTTCAAATTTCACACACAACCGTGTCCAGAGATTCTGAAATCAATTAATTTGACACTCCGTGACTAGATCTATACTTAAGTAACGAGAGGGAGAGAATAAGATTTAGGAGAGAGAGGAAGAGAGAGAGGGAGTTGGAAGAGCGAGAGAGATAAAGAGGGGTTAATCAAAAACAGGATTAAGTGAAAAAAATAAATAGGCGGCCGGTTGAAAAAATGAAATAATGAGCGCGATTTAAAATTTACCTGTATTTTAAAATTTATATAAATATATAAACAAAATATCTTAAATAATATTTAAATATCTAACTCATTTATCTATAAGATTTTATTTATTTAAAATCTATTTATCACTTTTATATTATTTATTTATTTAGGAATCAAAGTATACTTAATTTTTTCTTTTACAGTAAATTACAACATATTATTAAGTTATTAAAACAAAATATTACGTTAAAAAAATAAATATTGACATCTATATGGTTTAGATACTCAAAAACAAAAGATGTATATATTTTAGTGATTCGACTAAAACTACTTACCAGTGTCAAGTTCTCTATTAATATTTTGGTTTTTAAAAATATTATAAAATGATCCAACCATACGGATGTCAAGAACTGTGTATATTGGTGATATGACAAAAGTTTCAGAAAAAAATTAATTTATTTGATTTGCTATTTTAACAATCACACCATGATTTAACTAGTGCTACTTATCCGGTGTTTAGCCCATGTTGATGTTTCAATTTTTGAAAAATATTTATGAATGATCCAACCGTACAGATTGTAAATATATATATATATATATTAGTTATATAACCAAAATTTCATATCAAAATAATTTTATTTGGTTTGCCATTTTAACAGTCAAGCATGAGTTTGACTAGTACAGCTAACTGGTGTTTAATCCTGAATGTGTGTTTCTATTATTTTTAAAAAAATATTTTTCAATGATGGAACCGTATGGATGTCAATAGATATATATATATATTAGTGATATAACCAAAATTTCATATCAAAATAATTTATTTGGTTTGACTTTTGAAGAGTCAAGCATGAGTTTGACTAGTTTAGCTAACTAGTGTTGAATCTTGAATTAGTGTTTCGATTATTTTAAAAATATTTTTCTATGATCGAACTGTATGGATGTCAATAGATATATATATTAGTGATTATAACCAAAATTTTATATCAAAATAATTTATTTAGTTGGGACATTTTAACAGTCAATCATTAGTCTTGACTAGGACAACTAACTACTGTTAATCTTGAATTAATGTTTCAATTATTTTAAAAATATCTTCAACGATCCAACATGTATGGATGTCAATAAATATATATATTAGTGGATATAACCAAATTTCATATCAAAAATAATTGTATTTTGTTTGACATTTTAACAGTCAAACATCAGTTTGACTACTACAACTAACAAGTGTTGAATCTTGAATTAGTGTTTGATTATTTTAAAAAATATTTTCAACGATCCAACCGTATGGATGTCAATAAATATATATTATTAAGTGAATTAACCAAAATTTCATAACATAATAAATTGAATTTGGTTTGACATTTTAACAGTCAAGCATCATTTTGACTAGTACAGCTAACTAGTGTTGAATCTTGAATTAGTGTTTCGATTATTATAAAAATATTTTTCAACGATCGAACTGTATGGATATCAATATATATATATAGGGAATGGTCAAATACAAACTAAAATTAAAATAGAAACTTAGAAGAAACAATGTAAGCCATTAGATCTACCTAATCTAATGGTCCCCCTAAATCACACCACCCAACTATCCTGCACTCTCCCAAACCCAATTTCAGCTTTTTCCCTCCGTTTTTAATTTGATATTTCCCGTCAACCGTAATATTTTAAAAAATCTGATTTCACTGTATTTTTCAACATCTCTCAACGATCGATTTGCATACCATATGTGTTATGTTTCGAATTAATTTTAAAAAGAAAATTATTTGGTTCTAGTTTCCATTCTAAATTGGTTTCTATTGGAGTAGCCCCATATATATTAGTGATATAACCAAAATTCATATCAAAATAATTTATTTGGTTTGACATTTTAACAGTCAAACATCAGTTTGACTAGTACAGCTAACTAATGTTGAATCTTGAATTAGTGTCTCGATTATTTTATAAATATTTTTCAACGATCCAACCGTATGTATGTCAATATATATATATATTAGTGATATAACCAAAAATTTGAATTTAAAATAATTTTATTTGGTTTGACATTTTAATAGTAGGTATCAGTTTGACTAGTACAAAAACTAGTGTTGAATCCTGAATTAGTGTTACGATATTTAAAATAATTTTCAACGATCCTACCGTATAGATGAATATATATATATATAATATATATTAGTGATATAATAATGTTTCATATTAAATAATTTTATCAAATATTTAATTTTTTCTGAAATTCTTCAAATGTCACCCATACAAATAAATGTTGACATTAATATGGTTGTATCATGAAATAATATTTCTTAAAATTGAAATTATCAAAAATCATGTGCTAATTTAAAACAGAATCTGTCAAATTATTATCCGCAAAAATTGAGAAAAGTCAAATTTACCGCCAAAATTTTAATTTCAGTCGTAAATTGGATGTTCAAATATTTCCGTCACAATATTTCGTCGTAAATTGAGATGAAATATTTTTTTATTTAATTTCATTTAAAATTTTAATAAAAATATTTAACTTACGACGAAATGTCACATCGTCGCAACTTCAAATATTTTTATTTTTGTTTAATCGTGTCGTGCATAATTTTATTAATAAAATACTAAACTTACGACGGTTTTGGCTTTCGTCGTAAATAATTACGACGTTTTACTTTTTTCCGTCGTTAATTGGGCGCGCATTTTTTTCCATCGTAAGTTGGCCGTCGTAATTGGCCTATTTTGTTGTAGTGTAATTTGGATATTTTTCATTCTCAAATCGAGGAGGTTTCTTGACATAAACTTCCTTTTTAAGAAATCCATTTAAGAACACATCTTTACATCCATTTGGTATAACTTGATTTTATTGTAGCATGCAAATGAAAGTAGTATCTGATTGATTCCAATCTTGTGCCACCCAAACATCACATTTATCAAATTGATTGAGTTCTTCTAGCATTTCCATGATCCAATTTTAATTATTAAGAGCTTCATTGATATTCTTTGTTTCTTCCCTAGCTTGGAAAAGCTGAAAAAGCACAAATATTTGTTGCACCTTTTCTTATCTTAATTCCTTCTGATCTATCACCAAAATTAATTCTGGAGGATGATTTGTCACTGTCTGAGATGACTTTGGTAGAGAATTTTGAGCTATGACTTCCTCATTTGTTCAAATAGATACTTACCATCAAAATATATGAAGCTTCTCAGTAGCTCTATTTCCCCTTGGACCTTTCAAAGTAAGTCTAGATAACTGTTCCAAAGTTTTATCAATAGATGAAGAAGTTCCAGCTTTTTTATCAACTTCTGGAGTTGCATCTTTTGACTTGTCAACTTACTGCGAATCAGTATTCTTCACTGCCAGCTCGCTGCCAGTACCAGTACCTGCAACGTCTTCCTCTTCCCTTGATAGATCATCATTAGACTCTTGAAATGAGACATCAATAGACTCTTTAACAACTTTATATATATTATACACTCTATATGCATGACCTGTTAAAGAATAACCTAAAAATGTAACTTCATAAGATTTAGAACCCAATTTACCATCCCTTTTAGACATTTTAATTATAAAGCACTTTGTACCAAAGATATTGCAGTACCCAATATTAGGTTTCTTCTTCCTCAATTCATATGGAGTCTTGAGTAATGGCCTGATTAGCACTATGTTAAGAACATAACTTGTTGTGTTGACAGCTTTTGCCCAAACAGTCCTTGGCAACATGCTTTCCTGAAGCAAAGTCCATGTTGTTTCTTGCAATGACATGTTCTTATGCTCCACAACTCCTTTTTGTTGTGGTGTACGAGATGCAAAAAATTGATGTGTACTTTTTTTACAGTAAGGAATAAAGTCCTTTTGGAATTAACCACCATGATCACTTCGTAGATCTATAAGTCTTGTTTCATGCTTATTCTAAAGTAACTTGATTAGCTTATAGATCACTTCGTAGATCTATAAGTCCTTTTGGAATAAATGCACAATATTTAGTAGATAATAACAATACCCAAGTATAGCTAGAATAATAATCAACAAGAATAAAAGCATACCACCTGCAATACTCTTATAAGCTTCTGGACCAAATAAATCTCTAAAGGTTTAGAAGTTGATACCACTTTCTTTACTTTGTGTGATGTTCTGATTTGCTTTTCTAGTTGACAAAAGTACATGTTTCTATCTTAACATACTTCAATTTTGGTAATCCTCGAACTAGCTATTTTATTGATAGCTTGCTAAGTAATTTCATGTGTGCATGTCCAAGTCTTTTTTGCAAAATTTCTAGACTTATATCAATTGCTTCTAAACAACATGATTGTTCCTGTTCTTCAAAATCCAATACATAAATAAAAAAATTCTATACTAGCAACTAGAGGAATTTTATTAGAACCCACAAGTATAATACACTCATGTTGACCAAATCTAATTTATGACCATCATTAAATAATTGACTTATACTAAGCAGATTTTAAGTAAGATCTTTAACATATTGAGCTTTATTTAAAGACACAATACAATTACTAATTTTTCCTTTTCCAAGAATAGAAAGAGTCTTGTTATCATCAATTATGACATTTCCACCCTTCTTCATCTTTAGACTAAAAAACTGAGATTTGTCTCCACTCATGTGCATTGTTGCACCACCATCCAAAATCCATTAATTTGACTTTAATTTGGCCATGAGACAAACCTACAAAACAAATAAAGATAACTAAACATTTTGGTACCCATTTTAGCTTGGGTCCAGCATGGTTAGTAGATAGAACATATAAAACATTCAAATCATATTTTTTTAGCCTAATTTTAAATATTTTGGGAGTCTGATTCTTTGTTCTGCCGGTCGTGTCAGCTTGCCATTTTGGTTTAACAGCTTGCTCCGGTGAGCTGTCTGTCTATTCCATCTTTTTGACACTGCCCGTTTAACTTTGTATTGCTTAGCTAGATGACCTTTTTTCCCACCTGTGTTGCAACCTTTCCTGGGCAGAACATAGTCACAAATCCCATTTTTGCCTTCATACTTCAGAGAATGATCCTTTGATGTAGATGCCATTCCAAGACCACCTTTATCCAAGGAACTCGAGTTTGTTGGATCATAGATTTGAGTACTTCTTTTCCTTGAACAAACTTTCCCCTTTATTTTTGAAGATTCTTGATTTCATCTTCCAGTTCCTTGATCTTCTTAGCGTTCTTCTTAGCTTGTTCTTCCTTGAGTTCTTTTGTTCATTCCTACTCATAATTTGTTGGTTTTTTTTTAAGTTGAGCAATCTGTTCCTTGAGATTTTTTATTTTCCAACATTTGATTTGGAATCCATTAGATCTGAAATGACTATTCGAAGATGAATATTTTCTTATTCTAGCTCATAATTCTCATTCTTTAAAATAAGCTCAATCATTGATTGAATAGCTTTATCCTGCATGGCTAGTTCATCTAAAGAAAAAATATAATGTACTTTAGAACTAATAGAATTTACCTTGCTACTTGAGTCTAATCCATTGTAATCAGTTTCACATGATTTTTCAAGTCTTACATAATCTAAGTTAACCATCTCTCCACTTGACTCGTCATAATTTGAATCTTAATCATCACTTCAAGTCAGAAGTGCTTTAGATTTCCTCTTGTCTCTGAAATCAGCTTCATGTTTAGGCCGTTTTAACTTATTTTTCAGCTTGTAGCAATCTCTTTTGAAGTAAATTTTGTTTCCGCATTCATGACATGTGTCTGCCTTTGAATCTTTCTTTGCACCAAAAGCTTTTCCTTTGTCTCTCCTCATTTGTTCTTCTTTTCAATCAGTTTCTTGATTTTCCTGGACATGAGAGTCATTTCTTCATCTGACTCTTAGCCCTCATCTGATTTCAGCTTGTTAACAGACGAGTGCAAATATAAATTATTATTTTCTCAGTTGGTAGTTTGACACGTTCAGATTTGATGGCTTCAATTCTTGACTTAAATTTTTCCAGCTCAGCAAAGATAGTTAGATGATCCATTGTATTAGAATTTGTAGCAGATTCCAAATTGTAGTCTGGATTGATAGATAAAAGGAACCAAGCTAAATACTATCATGTTTGATCTCCTCTTGTGAAATCTTCTTTCCCAATATTTGTAAACCATTTATTGTATTCTGGAACCTTACTTAAGCTTCCTTGATAGTTTCAACATCTTCAAGCTTGAAGTTTCCAAGATCATTCAATAGAGCACTAAGTTTAACTTTCCTCAATGCTTTTAATCTTTCATGGTATGTTTCAAGAGCATTTCAAATCTCCTTGACAGTATTGAAAGATGATAATTTATCATATTCAGCTTGATTTGGACCCATAATAAGCATGCTTCTAGCTTTCCATTGTATCCAATCTTTAATAGCTCCTCAGTAGTAAGTGCATCAACATCTTTGACTCTCCCTTTGTCATCTTTAAACTCATATGGTCCTTTCTGAACTACTCTTAGAACAAGTGGATCCCTTTATCGATTTCTTCGTCTTCCTCTTCTTCTTTGTTTAAATATTCATTCATTTCTTGAGGATCCATTAGGCTTATAGTATGAATAAATGATAACAATGAGAAGAGATTTTGGGAGAGATTTTTCAGTGATGATTCAGACTTCTTAAAAAAAGCTTTTAAATACGAGCGGTTATGAAATATATTTGTGTATGTGACCATAGGAATAGAAAATATAATAAAAAAAACAGAGAGGATGTTGAGGAGGGCTGTTGGTATTGTCTGCAATCTTTATACAGACAGACTTATGTAAGTGTTTGAGATATAAAACTGAGAAAGAAAGTTGCGTTGTTGTATTACTAAAAGAAACTGTAATACATAATAATAGAAACCAACCAGGAAGGTGGTTGCAGAAAAAAAATGAAAACATTCCTACTATTACTCCAGTACTGTACTAATTTAAACGCTTCCTAAACTACTCAACTACGTGCATGACTAGTCACCATGACTATATCTGATAAATCTATCTATTATTTATTCAGTAATTAAAATCAAACAAGCCCAGCAGTCTTGACTAAAAGCCCAACATTCACCTCCTTAATCAAAGACTTTTCTTGACTAAATCTTTAACTCCCAGTAACGCTCTCATCTGCTCGAACTTCACCTTCGACATGGCTTTGGTTAAAATATCAGCCTTCTGCTCCTCTGTTCGAACATACTTCAGGATCACCTCTCCACGCTCAACACAATCTCTAATAAAGTGGTAACGAATATCAATATGTTTGTTGCGTCCATGAAATACTGGATTCTTTGACAGATCAATTGCAGATTTATTGTCAACGTACAGTTCCATAGGTCCAATGTATGCATCCGAGATTTGATTTAGAAATTTACGCAACCATATGCCTTGACATGCTACAGCAGTTGCAGCCATAAACTCGGCTTCACACGAAGATAAAGCTACGCATTTTTGTTTCTGTGACACCCAGGATATTTAACTTTCATTCAGATAAAATGCTAACCCACCTGTGCTCTTTCTGTCATCCAAGTTGCCAGCTAAATCACTGTCCGAAAACCCTGCTAATAGATAATTCCCTTTACCTCTCAAGTAAACCAGTCCGAAGCCCACTGTTCCACGTACGTATCGCATTATACACTTCACTGCATTCAAGTGGAGGACAGTGGGTCTTTCCATGTATCTGCTAACAACACCAACTAAAAATGAAATATCTGGGCGTGTGTGCACCAATATCTCAGACTACCCACAAGGCTTTTATAATCAGTTGGGTTCACAGCCTTTCCTTTCTCGTCCTTGTGCAACTGGATTTTAGGCTCCATAGGATATTTCACAGAGTTACACTCAGACATCCCAGCTTTCTCCAATAATTTTCTCGCATACGCAGCCTGCTTCAATTCTATGTAGTCCTTTCCTTGCTTGACCTCAATACCCAGGTAGTATGACAACTTGCCTAAATCAGACATGTCAAACTCTTTAGCCATCTGCTCTTTAAATTTTCCTATATTCGACAGCCTTGTCCCAGTAATTATTAAATCATCCACGTAGACACCCACTATCAGAGACTCATATCCTTCTCTACGTGTATAAACCGCATGCTCGTGTTGACATTTAGTAAAACCCAGTCCTTCAAGACATCTCCTTAAGCGAGCATACCATGCCCTTGGCGCCTGACACAGTCCGTAGAGAGATTTCATAAGCCTGTACACTTTATGTTCCTCACCAGTTTTTTCGAAACCTTCGAGCTGAAAAACATATACCTCCTCTTGCAAATCGCCATTGAGGAAGGCGGATTTTACATCTAAATGATGGACTTCCCATCCATTTTTAGCTGCAAGAGCCAAGATCAACCGGACTGTCTCCAACCGACTAACCGGGGCAAAAACTTCTTCATAGTCAACCCCTTGTTTTTGTACATAACCTTTTGCTACGAGATGGGCTTTGTACTTGATGACTTCTCCTTCAGTATTTTTCTTTACTTTGAAAACCCACTTTAGCCCAATCGGCCTTTTTCCAACTGGTAGTTCTGTTAGCCTCCAAGTCTGATTTTTTTCTATCGATTCTATCTCTTGATTCATTGCAATTTTCCACTCCTTTTTCTTTGGCTACTTCATGTTAGTTTGAGGGCTCTTCCACACTTAGCAGAAGTAAATCATCAGGCAATTCTATCTCTTCTGTTTCATCATAAATTTCTCCCAACAACCTGAATCTTCTCGGTTCAATGCTTTGTGATGAATCTGCTGCTCTGCTTGTTTGTTCAGCTGACTGTGAGGACTCTAATAGTCGAGAATTCTCAGGAGTATATGGAGTCGACTGAAATAAAGGTGACTGGGACTCCAGCTCAAACTCACTAGTTTCTGTCACCCCTGTGCTAATGTTGATCACAGAAAATGTAGGTGCTACAACACCCATACCCATCTCTGTGTCATTCCATGGCCATCCTTTCGAATCCTCAAATATGGCATCCCCGCTTACATGGATTCTCCCTAATTTTGGATCAAATAAACGATATGCCTTGGACCCTGGTTCTTTACGAGGTTCACAACCGGCTTACTCCGGTCATCCAACTTCTTAACATAACAGCAGAAATTTTCATATGTGACATACACCCAAAATTTTTAACATGATCAATGTTTGGTTTGTTACCTGACCAAGCCTCGTAGGGTGTTTTTTCCAGTTAGAGCTCTAGTGGGTAGTCGGTTCAACAAGTAAACAGCGTGCCTTACTGCTTCACCCCAAAATTTTGATGGCATTTCCCTTTCTTTCAACAAGCTTCTTGCCATCTCAACCACGGTTCTATTCCGACGTTCAACCACACCATTTTGCTGCGGGGAATATGGTTCCGTGAGATGTCTCATGATGCCTGCTTCATCACAAAATTCATTAAATTTTGCTGAGCAAAACTCCCCACGTCTGTCTGTCCTCAAGATTTTTATTTTTTCTTCATGACCATTTTCAACCAGAGCTTTGAACTTTCTGAAAGAATCCAGAGCCTCATCCTTTGTTTTCAACATGTACACCCACATAACTCTACTGAAATCATCAACTAGCAGCATGAAGTAGTGACAGCCACCTGGTGTTGGCGGTGAAATGGGACCACACAAGTCACCATGGATGAGCTCCAGAATTTTGCTTGCAGTGAACGTCATTTTTGAAGGAAATGATTTTCTGGTCTGTTTAGATACCAGAAAACCCTGGTACACATCTTTTGGTTGTACCATTTTTGGCAAACCATACACCATATCATTTTCTGACATAATTGACATAGCCTTAAAATTAACGTGGCCCAGTCTGGTGTGCCACAACCGAGTTGTTTCCTCAGCTCTTGACAACAAGCAAACACCTCCTGTATCCTCAATAATTATTTTATAGAGTCTGTTTGGAGATCGACGTACCTTCATCACCAGCTTTCCAGACGTGTCATAAACCCACAAGAATTCAGCTTTCATAATTACTTTGTTCCCCTCTTCTGACAGTTGACCCAAAGATATGATATTACTACAAAGAGTTGGGATAAAATATACCTCTTTCAACAACCTCTGTTCTCCATCCTTACATTTAAAAACTATCGATCCCTTTCCCTTTATGCTGACTGTTGATCCATCTCCGAAATGAACCTTCCCAGCTACATTTCCATCTAGTTCCTTGAATTTAGATCGATCTCCAGTCATATGGTTGCTTGCCCCGTTATCAAGATACCACAAGTTGCTCTGTATTTTTCTGTCACCATCTGCACTTAGCTTAGGAATAACTCCTCCCTCGTTTAGTAAGACAAGCTCACCGTCACTTGTATTCTTTTCAGACAACATAAGTGCTGGCTCGTCATCAACTATCTGTGTCAAATTTGCCTCTTATTTTTTCTCTTTTTTCTCGCCTTTGTTTTCTGCATTCTGATGCGTAATGACCGTAAATGCCACAATTATAGCATTTCAGCTTACTCCTAGCACGTCTTGAGCCATTTTCACGACCTCCATCTTCGGCTTGGCCCTGTTTTCCTTTGTCTGTACTGTGGCTTTTGGCAAAACCTTTTCCTTTACCACGACTCCCACCTCCAGAATGATACTTTTCAAGGCCACCCTTATTCGATCTTTTCTGCCACTCCTCCTGAGTTAACAGAAGTTGACCTCCAGTGCTTTCTGCCTGTCCACGCAACCTTTCATCATGGGCCTTCAGTCGACCCACCACCTCATCTACCGTCATCTCTTCCATATTTCCAAATTGCTCTATGGTTGAAGCAATCTGCAAATATCTTGAAGGAACTGCACGAAGCAATTTCTTCACGACATTGGATTCCTCCATATTTTCTCCTAGAACATGGATATTTGTTACTATACCATACAACTTCATACAAAAGTCGTCAAGCTGGTCCGTTTCCCTCATGCTCATCGTCTCAAACTCCGTCTTTAACGTCTGTACTTTCGCCTTTTGTACACGGTCAGCGCCTATGCACATTGTCTTGATCGCATCCCAGGCCTTCTTGGCTGATGTCTTTTCAACAATGGATAGCAATACCTCCTCTGGTATGCTCTGGTAGATAGTAGCTAATGCTATTTTATCCATCCTTGCTTCTACAGCTACCTTTGGGCCATCTGGGTCTATAGCATCCCACACTCCTTGTGCTTGCATATAGACTTTTAGCTTCAGTGACCATGACGTGTAGTTGTTCTTCGCCAACATAGGATAACTCAAACCAATAGTGCCTTCTTTGTGCTTCTGCGTCTCCATTACAACTGATGTCTTAGGCATGTACTTGGGCATCCACTGGTTTTATCAAGCTCTGATAGCAAAATATTGTCTACAATCTTTATACAGACAGACTTATGTAAAGTGTTTGAGATATAAAACTGAGAAAAGAAAGTTGCGTTGTTGTATTACTAAAAGAAACTGCAATACATAAATAATAGAAACCAACCAGGAAGGTGGTGCAGAAAAAAACTGAAAAAATTCCTACTATTACTCCAGTACTGCTACTAATTCAAACGCTTCCTAAAACTACTCAACTACGTGCATGATTAACTCACAAGACTATATCTGATAAATCTATCTATTATTTATTCAGCAATTAAAATAAAACAAGCCCAGCAGTCTTGATAGCCGAACAGTCTTGATTAAAAGCCCAACAGTTGGGGGCCAAATATTATCATAAGAGCCCCTTAAGTAGAAGTTTTTAAAAGGAGCCTTGCAAGTAGCTCTTATATTTTCCTAATAGCGATAGTCTGCATGGACATTTAATACTTTTCTTTCGGTTTTCTCCTAATAGTTGTATGTGCTTGGTGATAAAAGACATAATTAGATTGAGTAATAATTATACGGGTGAAAAATTATTATGATAATTGATTTGAATAATAATTATATTTAGAAAATTATTATGAATGTTATGTGTTTATCACAAAGTTGGAGATTGGACATCAAGAAACGAAGTTTGTATAATAAGTATGGGAAGAATTTTAGAACAAGTATGCTATGTTTGGTGGGTAAGTTATGGGTGGGTGTATATATTACCATTTAAGTTTGATGGGTATATATACATTATCATATGTTTAACTTTAGTCACATCATTCTAATTTATGTACTATCGGATTGCTTGAGATGTATGTACATCCATTTCTCTTTAATCTTGATTTTTCTGTCCGGGTTACACTGGCCTCTTAAATATAAAAACAAAAACGGTTTTTGTCAACATTCTCCTTTGGTTCCACTGTATTTTACTTTTTCATTTCCAATTTTAAAGGTAGTTGGTAATTCATTTGCTTTATACTACATTATATCAAAAACTCTAATGTTTTGTGATAATATTTTCATAGCAGGTTATCAAAGTCCACTTGGTTAAGTTCTAATGAGAAGCATCTAAATTTGAAATGAGCAATTTATGAGCTATCCATATTTTATTTACATATTGGCACATACTACAAGAACATTATTTTAGCATTTATTTTGAAAGGTTATAAGATGCCGAGATTCATGTGCACAAAGAGAAAATTTACATGGTTTATAAATGGTTAAACGAGAAATAAAAATAAATTTAGGTAGGTGCTATCTAAAGAATATCATTGGGAAAGATTTATTTGGATTACTTTTAAAATATAGTGATTAGATTTATATTTGTTTAAAGTTATTATTTTTAATGTATAGTTCTTTTGACTATTTACTTATTTTTAGATGTACACAATGCGGGAGCTCTTCAAAAACAGTCTCCTGATTCTCCGCCTTCAACAAAGCATCGGGGATTAGAGTAAGGCTGTCCACCATTAAAATAAGACACAACATTAAAATATATCTACCACCATATTTAGTAAATTACAAAAATATCTAGAAAATATTAAATCAAGGCAAAAGAAACAAATTTAAAGTACAAAAGATTAAAAGATTCAATAAAATATATAATTTTTCCTTCTTGACTCACTCCTGAAGAAACTCCTCTAGTAAGATCTAGTAAAATCTAGAATCTTCAATTTTATTTTATAAATAGATAGTCCTTGGCCTATCACTATCTCATCCCTCCCCACATTTTCTTCTCCCCTCTTCTCCTAAGCAACTCAATATACATTTTAGTAAAAATTACAAGTAACTATAGTTTTTGTAGTTTTGAATAATCTTATTAAGATAGTATAGGAGATGTATCAGTTTTTATTTTTTTCTAGAATTTCATCTCCACTATCACAATTTTGATTTTGTATGAGCCAGATGGTAAGTCACATGGTCTTTTTGAATAATCTTATATATGTATGTATACTATGATCACTTAGAATTAATTCTTTGTCTAGTCATAACTTTTGAGATTTGTTTTTTCAAGATATCTTTCCTGGCATCACAAAAAAGTTGTGTTTTCATTTCTGTTTTGATACTGAATTCAATAGTTTTTCACAATTAGAGCTACTTAGATCTTAACTAATTTTGATTTCAGATTTGAGCTAAGTTTTTCATTAATTTTGGTTTTCATCAAATTTCACCCATGTACGACCAAATCAAGATATATAAATTCTTATTTTTGGTTCATTATTTGTTCTTTTTTTAGATCTAAATATGAGAACTCAAAATTTTAATTGTCATCCATGTCCATATAAACTATTAAAATCTATTTATTGAAGATTCTACGCATATATTATCAATTTGATTTTAAATACTCTAATCCAAAATACTCATATTACTTGTTTTATCATGTACAGTAAACAATGAAGAAATTGCTCCACAATTAAGAGGTACTATTCTTTTATATTTATCAAATTCATAGAAAATAATTATTAATTATTTATTTAATTATCAGATTCCATGTAATAGTCATTTGTATTTGTTACTTACATTTGATTCAAAAGATTATTGGATGACAAATTATTTATTCTTGATTTGAAGGGTGAAACTCTCAACACACCTGGGATTCTGGTTGAACATAGGCAAGTAGTTTGTTTTTATTGCACATCTCTTTTACTTGCTGACATGATCACTCATGAATACTTTATAATATTATTTTTTATTGCCCTTCTTCATGATGCAGATATATTCTCTACTGAATTTGAACCAATTCCCATTAACACAGCTTTTGAAAAGGGAGGGTCTCTTCTACGAAAATTGGAAATGTTAGATTATGTATGCTGATCCAATCATATATGATGTTTGCAATTCAATCATTTCAATTGTATTAATAGCATGTAGCATAATAGTTTCATCAATTTTCAAAATTCTATGTTGTCAATTTACATTATCTTATCCATATGTCCTGTACCTCCTCATGTACAATTTTTGTAATAAATTGAAAATAATCTTTTAATCTTTTACTTGATTGGTTGATTTTGATTTATTTGAATGTATATTCCTCTCTCTATATAGGTATATCCTATAGGTATATCACGTTTACTAATTAGTTTTATTATTTAGAATAAAACAAAATAGACAACTAAAAAGCAAAAAAGGTCCTTAAAAATAATATTATCAGTTTGAGTAGTGCTAGAGGTATCATATTGTATAATAAAATTTGGTTCCAAATTACATGACATGGTGAGTTGAGATGATATTACTGGTGAGATTTTTGTGAATGGAGGAGGTCCATTTTGGTTACCAATGTGTTACGTGTATCATTATTCTTATCACTTTATTACAAATTGTCACTTATAATGCTTAACACTTGTCCCGTTTTATATTTTTATCTTTTTGTATTATGTACTCAATTATATTTTTGACATTTCTAAGTTTTCAAATTTGTATAGTTTCAACAACATGACAAATTATTACACCCAATATCATTCACTACATTTAAGTGCTTCAAATCACAACCACATACTATCACCTTAAAATAACTAATTATTATGTTATTATATTTTATTGGTTGTCAGTCATGGTGAGGGGTACAATATTTCCATTATGACATAACAACACATGAATGGTCTATGTTAGCTGCAAGAACTAGGTGGTATACAAAACTACCACTGCTCACACATGTTGATCCTTCAAATTCCAAATGAATTGGATGAGTTTGTTTGTTCATGTATTACACTTGAAAATGTGGCGTCATGAGCTCGTCATAACCCTAAGAACTCCTAATAATTTTCTCATTATAATAAAAGTTGAGATAGTTTGGGGATATGGATGGAGGTCACCCCTTAACTTTTTAAGATTCTTTTAGATGAAAAATTTATTCAATAAATTTTTCTTGCCAGACAAGTTAACCCGTCTTGTTGCCTTTATTTCTAGTGCAAAATTCTGGTTGTAGTTGAGTAACACCAACTTGATGTTAGGTTAATCTTTTCAAACAAGTTGTCAAGTCCATTCCCCAAAACAAATTACACTAGAATCATTCGGTCTTCAATGTGATAGTAGTTTCAAATATTCTCAACCTCTTATTACCAATGATGCTTGAATATATTAAAGAACATTTTTCACTATTGGAATGCAAATTTCTTCATTGCAACTAAGACACTATAAATGAACCGAGCTGTTCGTGAGCAGTTCAAGCTCGGCTCGTTAAATTAAAACTCGGTTTGGCTTAGCTCGTAAGAGCTCCAGCTCGAACAACAAAGAGTGTTATTTAAGCATAAACAGTTCGAGCCGAACTCTAGCATGTTCGACTCGAGTTCAGCTCGAAAGCGGTTTCAAATTCATAAATTGGTTTCAAAATTGAATAATTCATTTGATAAGCTCTAGTTCGACTCGGTTTACTAATGAGCTCCAGCCCGAATACAACTTTTATGTGATAAAGATGCTCGGCTCGGTTCGTTAAGAAAATTGGTTAAGCTCAACTCATTTTCCTCAAACTGGACTTGATGACTCAATTCTTTTAAGGCCTTACTAGTATGTACCAATTCTTCGGTCTTGATAGATTTTTTTATAGATATAATATTATTTGATGTCTATAAGTCCTAGTTATTTAAAATTCCCTTTATTAACATCAATGTTACACTTTAACTTTAAACATCCCTTGTTCGATTGTGAAGCATTAATAACTATTAAATACCTAGAAAAGAACTCACTTTAATTGTATGTTACTATTATTATTGATCGAATATATTGACTTCCATTATTCATTTTCGTTCTTTGTATTATAGTATAAGTGATATTTTTTCAAATTATTATTTCTTCAATACTAAAAATATTAACAAATTACCATATGATTTTAGGTTACTCATTTAAGATGAATAACATCCTATATATAAATGTTAATTTTGTATGTGACTCACTATTTTTGGACTACTAGATGTTCTTTTCCTCGGAACCCTCAAACCGGATTTTAAAAAACTGGTTTATATTTTGTGTCACAAGATTATTTTCATTACACAAAAGTGTGTAATGAGACAACGTTGCATACACAATTACTTGGGTCAAGATATGTTTATCAACCTCGGGTCGAATCAACGTTGTTAAAACTAGTTTAAAAATTAAGAACTTCCTTTTTAGTAGCACAATACAAAACTAAGCTTAAAAAAGAATATACGTGAATATATATTTTTAGTAACAAGATCTATGTTTTAAGTAATATAAATGGAAAAATTATGACTATATCTATATATTCATATTTTAAATATTCAAGAAAGTGTATCCGAAAGAAGGAAGAATGAAATATTTCGACCTTAAAAAAATACAGATAAAAGAATAAGTAAAAAAAACACATTGTGAACTTTTTTGAGTGGTATATTACAACCTAGAGTGCTAGCGATCAACTTCTTATTTCTTTTATCACTTTTACGTTGATTAATCAGAATTATGAGTGGATATTTACATGCATAACTTTTAGTAAATTATTAAGATTGATCAATTATTAAGCGTCGTGTAAGAGCTCCCCATCTTTCTGCATTTAATATAGAATGATGTAAATTTATGGAATATTTTAAAGTAGTTTATATTCACACATTTTTTTCCTCTAAAAATGATAAAATCAGATCCTTTCAATATTCATTAATAATAAACAAGACATGATAATATGTTACCATATTTATTTAATGTGCTCGATAAAAACGAATAACTGGTATGTATATATATTTTTTTGAAAAAAAAATTAACATGAAAAGAAATATAACAATCCATATACTAAGTGAACAAGTAGGAAAATACTAAGAAACTTGAACATTTAAAATCAAGATAACATGCATGAAGTAAAAACAAGTATTAACAAAATGGGCTATCGACCTGACACACGAACTAAGAACAAAGGACCATCAGAATTGATGAAATGAAAAATTATACATTGCATCTGGAATTAAAGAGCCCTCGGCTACTGCAGTTGAATAACAAGTGAGAACTATAAATAATTTTTTAAATTTTCGGGTAACATCTCAATCTCGGTCTTCAACAATAAGCATTTGTCTTCTCCCACAACAAGAAACAGGGGCTATAAGTAACCGTTACAAATGAGACTGTCGCACATTGGTTGGTTTTGATTTACATTTTCAACCAAATATAATCGACCAATGTAATTGGTCGACCAATATAATTGGTCGTAATTATGTATATAATCAACAAAGTACCAACCCTCGGTTGGTCGGTTTTCTTTTCTTTCCAACCGACAAAGATAAACAAATGAATCAGTTGAAAGTATTACCAAAATTGACCAATTTTGGTTTATTGTATTTCCTGTAGGTCCCATATTTTAGCCCAGCAGCCATGTGACTGTCCACTATCAGATTAATACGACTAGTATCGGTTGAAAAAACATCAGTTGGACATGCATACAATTATAAACTACCTAAATCAATTAGAAATCTAAATTGCCATAAATGACATATTTTAGTTGGAAAAAGGGTTGTTGGAAAAGTGTGGTACGTGCATTTAATGCACTTATCAATATTTTAATGCAGTGTTGCAACGCTATTGGCCGACGAAGTGACATGTCACGTTAGAGGGCGAAAGAAAGCACCCAAAACCAACCGTTAGGGTTAATAATTGTTTAAGATTTTAAAAGCGACCCATATTAAGTGACGAATAATGGTCTATAACCAATGGACTGAATTTTCTTCTTTTTCAAATTTTTTTTGTTAAATTATATAAAACAGAAAAAATATAATAAAAAGAAATATTTATTTTTATTAATTAATGATTTCATCAAATTGTAATAAAACCATTTAAAATATTAAAAAGAACTAAATAAATATTTTCAATATTATTTTTGTTACGAAAGGTCCCAAATGAAATTAAAAGATGATTACAAAGAAATAAATTAAATATTAAAATTATCGACAATAAAATGTCCTATATCTGCGTAAACTAGAGTGTAGGGTTTATATTTAGGGTTAGATTTTAGGGGTTAGATCAGGGTTAGAAAATTTTAATACATAAATTATTTTTAAAACGATCCAACGGTACGAGTATCAAGTTTATTACTAATTATAGTTTTAATTGTTAGTTTTCATAATAAAAAACTTTGGGGGAGGGGGCTTTGAATTTGAATTTGGGGGGAAATTAAACCTTGACGGGGGGATTTGAATTTTTGTAAAAACTTGAATAACCTGCCTACAGAAACAACCACATAAAAAATCAACTAAATTTAGTTGGTTATATTTTAGGCTGTATATTTTACCTTTTCATAAAACTTTGGGGAACGGGAATTTCCATAGAAATTTGAATATTTCGTCATTACAAAGCCAACGACAATAACCAACCGAATTTAGTTGATTTTATTTTAGTCTGAAAAATTAAATTTTTAATGATATTTTTAAAGGGAAATCCTGAATTATCATGAAATTTGATTTAACCAATAATTACATAACCGACTTTTTGAATCATTCGGTTGGATTTTAATTCAACTTGTTATTTAATAGTTAGTCTTTCCCCTTCCCTTTTTGTATATCTTATACTTAATCTATCATATCATTATAATACCCAATTTTTGGTGTAGTCAACTTCACACTCTTCAAATTCAAATGTAATCATATCACAAACTTAATCATGAGTATGTATTTGATGATATCTCTTTTTTAATGTATAGACATATAAATTTATAGTTTTTTTTACATATGTGTGTTTGTATTCAAATATCTCAAATATTACATGTATATTCATATGTTAAATAATGCTTTTGGTAAATAGTAGGTAATTGACAAAATCACTTTGTTCTAACGGATGTTGAAGACAATGATGATAAAGAAGAAGATGGCTCACTTGTGAATAAGTTAATGATTTTAAAGATGAAAGACTTCAAATATCTTAAGCCCCCTACCACACTTTTAAATTGTGTTGAATCCACTGATGTACCCTTCCCGTGTTTACCAATATGCAACTTAATGTCCATTGGATTATTCTCTAAACTATAATCAGACAACACGACCTTTTCGAACAGATTTATGGCATACCCAATAGTGTGATAATATTATAGGGTCACTCATATAAATAATATAATGATTTGCTATTGAAATTTCATAATAGTTCAAAGACTCGTACATGTAACAAGGAGATCATCTACCTACACTCCAATTATGAAGGTTTTAGTTCTCTCCATTTTTGTATATACCGCATACTCGTATGGACATTTAGTGAAAGCCCCAATTTTTCGATGTACTTACTGAAAAGAGCATACTAGGCTCGTGGATCCTGATGCAATCTGTACAAAGCTTTTATCAACCTATACACCATTTTTCTTTGCAAATGTCTCTAGTTGGGTTAACATAAATTGTATCATGCAATTCTCCGTTCTGGAAATGCGAACTCAACATTCAAATGATGAACCTACCACCGATTTTTTTTCGTGCATTCTAGTAACATTCTCACAGTCTCAAGCCTTGTCAGTGGTGGAAGTACCTCATCATAATCCACACCTTGCTTTTTCTACGTAACACTTCATGATTAACCTAGCATTGTGCTTAATTTCCCTGTTTGTGTCACTCTTACGCCTAAAACCCCACTTCAAATGCACAGTTTTTTCCCATGTGGCAATTCGACTATGCCCGTGTGTTAGTTTTTTCAATGGTTTCAATCTCGTTGTTCATGGATTGTTCCCATGTTTTCTCATTTTCAGCTTCCAACGCGTCCGTTTCATTATAAATATCACTCAGTACACAAAAATTCTGAGGTTCACTATTGCTATTATTTGATGACTTACTCTGTGCATAATTTTGTGCGCTACTTTCCCTGTCTCATATTTCTCTGTTCGGATTGTATGGCTCCCTGTAATTCATGCTAGAAGTTGTTGGTTCCTCCTCGCTTTGATAGCCACCTTGTTCAGCACCTTCATTCGACCGATTTTCCTACCAAAATAAATGAATCATGTGATCTAGAATTCTATGATTCCTGTTCAACAACTCATAGTCGTGGCCTTTTTTCTTCAAATATAATGTCATGTATAGAGCCAAAATTTGGATTATAGGAGCGATACACTTTAGTTCTGTCCTCTCTCCCGATATTAACCACACCAACTTACGGCGATCACTGAGTTTGCTTGTATGCATACTAGGCAGTTTCATTTGGGCCACACAATATTTCACAATAATTTAAGAATTCTTTCGAGTTAAATTATCCACCCCTGTCCATATGAAACACTTCAATTTTCTTTTGATTCTTTTTCAACCAAGATTCTAAACTTTTTGAATGCATTGAAGGCCTCAATTTTTCCTTTCAACTTTAAAATCAACACTAAATAAGTAAAGTCATCAACTAAGAGTAAAAATACATGTTGGCCGCTGTTGTCTATGGTGAAATACGTCTGGAAATATCACCATGAATTAATCCCAACACCTCCAACACCCTCTTAGCTCGATAATCAATATTCTTTGGAATAGAATTTCTGATTTTCTTTGACATTAAACAACCCTTCATATAAAGTCTTCAGTTAAAAGAAAATAGGTATGCCATGTGCCATTATGTTGATATTAATTTTATCACTTGAAAGTTAACATGGCCAAACCTTGAGTGCCACACCCAAGTTGATTATCCCTATTAACTAGTAGACATGAAGGTTTCAAAGTTTCTAGGACAATCTTTTATAGTCTATTTTTAGAGCGTCTACCTTCATGACTAAGCATTTTTTGCTGTCATACACCCACAAATAAAGCCCTCTAAGTGTGACATCCTTCTTTTCCCAGCTAGTTACCCAAATATATGATATTGCTGCACAAGTTCACGAATATATTAGACCTTATGATATTTCAATTATTCTCCTTTTTTGCATCTAAAACCAACTTTAACCCTTACCCTTCATAGCGACGCCGAACCTGATTTTCCTGTCACGCTTTCATCTAACTCGTGAAACTTAAGACTTGGTACCAGTCGTGTGATTGATGCTCCATTACCTAAATACAATACTTTTGACTCTCAATGCTTGTTATCATTCTCATTTAATCAACGAGGTTGTACTTCATTTCTCATTCATTAATAATCTTGGTTGTATTTCATACTCATTCACATAAATATTGCCTTTGCTTATTTTCTACACTCAACCACTAAGTGTGTTTTGAAGATAGTGTGTTTATGTGCATGTTTTATCATTCTCTTAGTAAAACACTTTATCTCTACAAATTAGAGTGCTTTCTTACACCATATACATTATATTTCAAAAAATATGAAATATCCTAAAACACATTCACCCCCCACTATGTTTTATTAATTACCTAATAGATTGGATCGATAAAAAATATTTTTAAAAAATTAAAAACACTAGTTCAGGACTAAACACTAGTTAGGTGTACTAGTCAAACTGATGCTTGAGTTTTAAAATGGCAAACCAAATAAAATTATTTTGATCTAAAATTTTGGTTATATCACTAATATGTATATCTATCGACTCCATAAGGTTGGATCGATGAAAAATATTTTAAAAAAATCAAAACACCAATTTAGGACCAAACACTATGTGTTAGTCAAACTGATATTTGACTTTTAAAATGGCAAACCAAATCAAATTATTTTGATGTGAAATTTTGGTTATATCACTAATATGTATATCTATCAACATCCACACGGTTTGATCGATGAAAAATATTTAAAAAAAATTGAAACACCAATGCAGGACCAAACACTATGTAGTTGTGTTATGTTTGACTGTTGAAAATGGAAAACCAAATTTGTTTTAATCTGAATTTTCGTTATATCACTAATATATATCTATTGAAATCCATACAGTTGGATTGATGAAAAATATTTTTAAAAAAATCAAAACACCAATTCAGGACTAAACACTAGTTAGCTGTACTAGTCAAACTGATACCTGAATGTTGAAATGTCAAACCATAGAAAATTATTTTGATCTGAAACTGATGTTTGACTTTTCAAATGGAGAATCAAATAAAATTATTTTGACCTAAAACTTTGGTTATATCACTAATATATATATATATGTTGACATTTAAACTGTTGGATTGATGAAAAATATTTTTTAAAAACTAAAACACCAATTTAGGATTTAACACTAGTTAGCTGTACTAGTCAAACTGTTGTTTGACTTTTCAAAACCAAATAAAATTATTTTGATTTAAAACTTTGATTATGATTTGATTTTCTGATTCATATTTAATTATTATATGAATCCAACCGTACAGATATAACAATTTTCAAAAAGTAAAGGGTTCTCGGGAAAAATCAACTAATTTAAATAAGTAATCTTAGTTAGTTTTACAAAATGGATTTAGGGGTTTGTAACCCTATAATGTTCTTCTATTTTCTTGATTACTTTTAACCATAAGATATAATAAACTTAATAGTAAATTCCACTGCACACTAATACTGGTGGGATTTATGAATAAATAATAAAAAACACGATTCTATGTTCTTTTTAAAATAATGGTTAAAATAAGTTTTTGTAAAATTCAAATTCTTGGTAAAAAAATCATAATATTAAAATAATTTACCAAAAGTTAGATATCATGGAAATAATTTAAAAAATTAAATTGGAAAGCACTTAATTAAATTAAGGCCCGACCCATTAAAAAACCTAGTTAATTACCATTTTCTATACAAGACCTCACAAACAGAAGCAAAAAGCGGTGGCCGCCTGCATCTATATCCACTCACATCTCCGAACCCCCTCACTGTCTCTCAATAACATGAAGTCCTGAACTCAAACAAACCAAAATATGTCACTACAGCGAGTCGACCCACATTTCTCTCTCTCCTCATACTTGGACCCCCTGCCTCCACCATCTTCTCCCCCGCTCACCTCACTTTAATAGTCCTCATCCTGTTACATAAATTTATTTCAATTCTTCTCCGAACTCTCGGTCTCTCCGACTTTTTCCAACCCGAAGTCTCTCGGTCGACCCGACACAACTCCTCCACCATCGACGGAGATCGAGTTCTCGGCGCGTTGGAGCCGTTGTTACACGCGCTGAGGTCGGAGAGTGAGCGAACTCGAAATGACTTGGCGTTGGCGCTTTACAATCTCTCGTTGATAAAGAGTAACCAAGTTAAAATGATTAAACTCAGAGTAGTTACAATTTGTTAAGTTTGTTAGAGAATGATGATGTGGCGGTGTGAGTTTTACCCGTGTTGTGTAATATGGCCAGGTGTGTGGAGGGAAAGTCAATTATGTTGCATCACAATATGGCGATGAGTTTGGAGATGATGTTGAGGAGAGTTGACTCTGAGTCGACTCGGGATAATTGTTTGGCGGCTTTGTAATATGAGATTAGTGGTTTAACTTAGAGTGTGGGTATGGGGAGGGTTTGAGTAGATTTTTAGTGAGGTTTTGTATAAAAAGGTATGTCAACTCGATTGGGAGAGAAAAGGTGAGGATGATGTTGAATGTTTTGAGAGGAAGCTGAGCAGGAGGTGGATTAAAGCTTGATTGTGTCTGCGTGTGTATATTCAAATTCACATATGCCCGGAATATTGGGTTGCCAAAATATGCCCGGAACCTTGGGAAAAGGAAATTTTTCCGGTTTCTCGATGAGATTTTGTTTTAAACATTTTTTATTGAATTCAACCAAAAGCAGTCGAATTTAAAATTGTGTTTTAGACCATATAAGGTCGAATTTAATTTTTGGGCAGGCCTTTTAAATTTTCCCAGAAAATTCAAATTTTTGTGCGGGATTTTCAAATTTTAATTGAAAATATAAATTCGACCGCCTTTAGTCGAATTTGGCCGGTCGAATTTAAGCGGTTGTATTTATCCAGTCTTAATTAGTCGTCGAATTTAGTTAAATACGGTCGAACTTCTAAATTCGAATCCCTTTATTACAACCGATTCAAAATCGGTCGAAATTAAGTAAATTCGACCGCGCGCGGTCGAATTAAGCTAAATTCGACTGATTTTTTTGGTCAAATTTAGCCTTTTTTCTTCTAGTGTGATGAGTATACAAAACGTACTGAAAATATCTATTTTTCACAATATCATAGTGGTGAACTAAGTGAAGAAGTGAGCGTTATTTCACCCCAGGTTTTTTCTTCGCAAAAAATAAAAGATAAAAGGGCCCAAATAAAGAATTTTACGAAATAGGAGGATGAGATGCTTATTTCGGCATTCCAAAATTTATCATCCGACCCTATCACTCGAGTTCATCAAACTAATGGAAGCTATTGGGAAAGAGTATATGACTATTTTATTAGGCATGAAGATGTTCAATCTGACTGTACTTGGAACTCATTGTCTGTTATTGAACTTGAGATTAATAAATTTCATGGATTTTATAACCAAGTAGGTGCACCAAGTGGCTGATCCGAAAGTGATAAGGTAATTTATAATCTTTATTTAGTTTATTATAAACAAGTTTAATGTAATTTTATGGTTGATTTACTTCTTGTAACAACTAAAACAGATCAACCGTGCAAAAGATATGTACAAAACCTTGTACAAAACTAATATTTCGTTAGAGTATTGCTAGAATGTTTAGAGAAACCGAATGGAATGTAAGTTTTGCTACAAAAATCCAAAAAATCAAAGGGAAGTACTACAACTTCTTCTCCATGTACTCCTGAATGCGTGGTGTGGGAGAACGAACTTTAAAAACTAGTTGGGAGGAAAGCTGCAAGAGAGATGGAGAAAAAAAGGAAAAGACCAGAAAATAAAATTGATGATGGTGGAGCTGCCATTTTGGAACAAATGAGAGTTGATTAATTTGAATCTAAAAAAGAAAAGAACAAACATTTTCACCATGTTGTGAATCATTATCCATATGTCCTCTACCGCCCGAAGTACAATTTTTGTACTAAATTAAAAAATAACCTTTAATCTTTTACTTGATTGGTTGACTTTAAATTTTTAATATATATTTCTCTATCTCTCTCTCTTAATATATACATATATATATATATCACAGTTTACCAATTAATTTTAATAATTAGAATAAAACAAAAAAGACGTCATATAACAACAACTACAAAAAAACAACTAAAAAGAAAAAAGAACTTAAAAATAATATTATCAGTTTGAGTAGTGCTAGAAGTATCAAATTGTATACCAAAATTTGGTTCCAAATTACAGGACATGGTGACTGAGATGATATTATTGGTGGAATTTGTGTGAATGTAGGGGGTCCGCTATTATTAATTGATTTATAGCATGACATGTGACAGTTGAAATCTAGTTTGGTTACCAATTTGGTACCTCTATTTTAATTACTTAATTACAAATTGTCACTTATAATGCTTAACACTTGTGCAATTTTACATTTTTGGATTTTTTTTTACATTTTTAAGTTTTCAAATTAGTATAGTTTCAACAAAATGACAAACTATTACACCTAATAATCATTTACGACATTTATGTGCTTCAAATCACAACCACATACTATCATCTTAAAAAATAAATGATTATTATATTTTTATATTTATAAGTTCTCAGCCATGGTGAGGGGTATAATGATTCCATTAGGATATAACGGAACTGCACGAAGCAATTTCTTCACGACGTTGGATTCCTTCATCTTTTCTCCTAGAACACGGATATTTGTTACTATACCATACAACTTCATTCAAAAGTCGTCAAGCTGGTCCGTTTCCCTCATGCTCATCGTCTCAAACTCCATCTTTAACGTCTGTACTTTCGCCTTTTGTACACGGTCAGCGCCTATGCACATTGTCTTGATCGCATCCCGCGCCTTCTTGGCGGATGTCTTCTCAACAATGGATAGCAATACCTCCTCTGGTATGCTCTGGTAGATAGTAGCTAATGCTATTTTATCCATCCTTGCTTCTACAGCTACCTTTGGGTCATCTGGGTCTATAGCATCCCACACTCCTTGTGCTTGCATATAGACTTTTAGCTTCAGTGACCATGACGTGTAGTTGTTTTTCGCCAACATAGGATAACTCAAACCAATAGTGCCTTCTTTGTGCTTCTGCGTCTCCATTACAACTGATGTCTTAGGCATGTACTTGGGCATCCACTTGGGCATCTACAATCTTTATATAGACGGACTTATGTAAAGTGTTTGAGATATAAACTGAGAAAAGAAAGTTGCGTTGTTGTATTACTAAAAGAAACTGCAATACATAAATAATAGAAACCAACCAGGAAGGTGGTGCAGAAAAAAACTGAAAACATTCCTACTATTACTCCTGCTACTAATTCAAACGCTTCCTAAAACTACTCACAACTACGTGCATGACTAAGTCACAAGACTATATCTGATAAATGTATCTATTATTTATTAAGCAATTAAAATAAACAAGCCCAGCTTCTTGATAGCCCAACAGTCTTGATTAAAAGCCCAACAGTTGGGGGCCAAATATTACCTTAAGAGCCCCTTAAGTAGAAGTTTTTAAAAAGGAGCCTTGCAAGTAGCTCTTATAGTTTCCAATAGCGATAGTCTGCATGGACATTTAATACTTTTCTTTCGGTTTTCTCCTAATAGTTGTATGTGCTTGGTGATAAAAATATAATTAGATTGAGAAATAATTATACAGGTGAAAAATTATTATCATATTTGATTTGGATAATAATTATATTTAGAAAATTATTATAAATATTATGTGTTTGTCACAAAGTTGGAGATCCCAAGTGGAGATTGGAGTTGGAGAACGAACTTTAAAAACTAGTTGGGAGGAAAGCTGCAAGAGATTGAGAAAAAAAGGAAAAGACGAGAAAATAAAATTGATGATGGTGGAGCTGCCATTTTGGAACAAATGAGAGTTGATTAATTTGAATCTAAAAAAGAAAAGACAAACATTTTCACCATGTTGTGAATCATATCCATATGTCCTCTACCACCGAAGTACAATTTTGTGTACTAAATTAAAAATAACCTTTAATCTTTACTTGATTGGTTGACTTTAAATTTTATATATTCTC
>NW_027421818.1:0-40391 GCF_009905375.1 Apium graveolens
TAATCAAAAGGATTATCCGTCGAGTGACAAAGAGCCACATCCGTCGGCTGTAAGTAAACATGTGAGCAAAGCTAAGCTTGCCAAGCTGAATGAGAAATATAGATCAGTTTCCAAAAACTTTGTTCCAAGAGAATCAAGTCTGGTGAAGAAGGAGAAGAAAGTTAATGTTGGTCATCTGTCCATCAAACAATTGAATGACATATTAGAAAAGACTGAGGTTAAAGCAGAAGCTAAAAGAAAAATAATGGAAATGGGAAAGTAGGAATTAACAAGCATAACACTACACCCTGATAAATATGCACCAAGAAAATCTGTGTTAAGTGTGGTAGTACTAATCACCTGTCTGTTAATTGCAAACTTGCCATGCCTACTCCTATATCTGTACCTCCCTCTTTTCCCAACATGACTGTTATGCCTACCATGCCTACGATGTTATGTCTACTCAGAATATGAATGCATAATTTGCTAATATGCCATTTGCACCTAATCTGTATTATGCTGCATTTAGTATACCTCAAATGCCATTTAGCATGCCCTACTGGAATAACATGTTTGCAAACATATGCCTTTTCTTGTTAATCAAAATGTGCATGATAATTCTGTTCTAATGACTAGTTTCAAAGGTTCAACTCAAATGACTAAGGAGAATCAAAAATTCCCAAGTCAAATGAAATTAAACCTAAGAAACCAAAGAAGAAAGCTAACAAGGCAGGACCCAAGGAAACTTAGGTACCAAATCAACTTGATTTGATTTTAATGTGTGTAGAAAAATAGAAAGATCTTTGGTATCTGGATAGTGGTTGCTCAAGGCACATGACTGGAGATTCTACCCTGCTCACTAAGTTCAAGGAAGAGCTGGCCCAAGTATTACCTTTGGAGATGACAACAAGGGTTATACTGTGGGATATGGCTTGATTTCAAAAGACAATGTCATCATTGAAAAGGTTGCCCCAGTGGATGGTCTCAAGCACAATCTGTTGAGTATCAGCCAGCTTTGTGATAAGGGCAACTCAGTAACCTTCAATTCAGAAGCCTGTGTTGTGATAAACAAAAGGAGCAACAAAGTGGTTCTCACTGGAGTGAGAAAAGGAAATGTATATCTAGCTGACTTCAACTCATCAATGCAGAATCTGTCACTTGTCTTCTCAGTAAAGCAAGTCAAGATGAAAGTTGGCTATGGCACAAGAAGTTGTCCCATCTAAACTTCAAGACCATGAATGAGCTTGTCAAGAAAGAACTAGTTAGAGGTATTCCTCAAGTGGAGTTTACTAAGGATGGATTGTGTGATGCCTGCCAGAAAGGAAAGCAGATCAAAGCATCATTCAGAAAGAAGCTTGATTCAATATTGAAGAACCTTTCCAATTGTTACACATGGATTTATTTGGACCAGTCAATGTGTTGTCCATCTCAAGGAAAAGATTTTGCCTAGTAATTGTGGATGATTTCTCAAAGTTCTCTTGGACATATTTCCTAAAATCTAAAGATGAAGCTAGTGAAATCATCATCAATCACATAAGGCAAGTCAATAACCATCCTAATTTTTAAGTAAGAAGAATCAGGAGTGACAATGGAACTGAGTTCAAGAATTCTGTGATGAGATCATTTTCTGAAGAGAATGGGATTATGCATGAGTTTTCTGCAGCAAAAACTCCATAACAAATGGAGTAGTGAAAAGAAAGAACAGATCTCTTATTGAAGCTGCAAGGATAATGCTTGAAGAATCAAAGTTACCAACATATTTTTGGGCTGAAGCTTTGAATACTGCCTGCTACACTCAAAATATCTCTTTGGTTAATCAAGGAAAGTGCATGACACCCTACCAATTGTTCAAGAATAGGAAGCCAACTCTAAATTTTCTTCATGTCTTTGGCTGCATGTGGCACCCTCCAAACCCAGGTCAGAAGTTTGGGGTCCACACACCACACCTTATTTAACCTTCTTATAATAATAATAAAGATAATAATAATGATATGCAGTGACCCTATTTACCAACTACCACGGACCGCAATAGGTTAAAGTATGTAGACAAGCCAAACACACACTTATATTACAAATCGTCCAAATCCCAACTATTCAAACTCAGAACTGAGTATTAAACATTATTATAACTTTTATAAACTTAAATTATCCCAAAAGATGCCTGCTAACTTAACTCGATCAACCTGGACCCCTAGCTCTCGCACTGGATTGGGGATCCTCACTACCAACTGGTTCCTTCTTACTGGAAAAGAACATAAACAACATTGCACAAATGAGCTACTAGCTCAGCAAATCATAATGACAAGACTGAGAATAATGATCATAAAGTGAAAAGGGTTATGATATCAAGTGAATAGTAAATTATGATTTAGAATTGGATATTATATTTTTATCTTAAAAACCAAGGTAGGCTGCTGATCAGTCACGCACTAACCCCGAGCAAAGCACACAGCACTGCTCTAACTACTGGATCCAAGGCACACATTGGCCTAACTTGACCATTAATCTAGTCTGACCACGAATCTAGTCTACAATCTTATAAAAAAATAATCCAATTCTAACATAATAACAGAATAAATAATGTAAAGCAATAAACAGAATCATAACATCATTGGATGTTCGATAATGAAATGGTTTCAATCTTCACAAGGATCAATATGAAATTTCCAAGCTTAGCTGTTAAGTAATGAAAGAATTGGATAACAAATGAATCAACATTTCAAGGTTACAAGGATTTGGTCTTTCAAAGCATAAGGTACAATGGTTTGAATATGTAAGTGATTCGGTTCAGTGTTTGGTATTTAGTTTGTATGTATTTATGGAGTAGTGTCGTATATTTGTGGTTCGTATTTGGGGTGTACAACAATCAATGGTTTAGAAAGAATAAGGTTTATGGCTCAAGATCAATAACTGAAATCAGGGTTTAGGATTCAGTGCTTCAAAGCACTTGCAATATACATGATTATCGATCAACTACAATATGTCTCGAGAAAGTTCAGAACACTTGCCTGGTACTAGCTTGCTATACTGTACTAACTTCCAATCACAACTGCCTACTCCTCGACTATCGGTTTCCCTTTCCTACGCCTTGCCTCCTCTGCACACATAACATTAGCATCTATTAATATTCAACTCATACGATTCTATCCCATACACATTCTATCTACCCTTCATTTTACCCAAATCCGATTAACGGATTGAAAATTACGTAATAAACAAGTAAACACCGAATATATAGACCGATAATCAATCAACAAGTCATATAACACGTAACACGTCAAACAATCAATGATATATTATTTATAAAGGAGTCTCGGGTCATAAATAGGCTTTCGGGTATTCAAAATGATTTTTAAAACATTTTTCGGAAATAAACGGGTCGTTGGATAAATTTTAAAGTAATAAACAGGGCTCGGTTGGCCAAATCTGGCTTCAAAACAATTTTATAATAATTATCGAGCCTTGAAAACAATTTAAAATAATATTTTAAAGCTCGAAACTATTTTTCGGAATTTCTAAATCATTTTTAAATCATTTTTAAATAATTAAATCTAATTAAATAATTAATTAAAATCAAGTAATAATTAATTAAATCAATTAATAAATTAATTTTCGAATTAATTAATTAATTATTAACTAAAATTAATTAACTAATTAATTCAGATTTATTTTTGAATTAAAAATAATTTTTGGAATTAAAGTAATGATTTTTGGAATTTTCAGAAATTAAAAACGGATTTTTATAATTAAAATAAATAGAAAATATGATTTTTAAATATTTTTATAACAGGAATCCTATTTCTGCAACTTTCCAGAAACTTCAGGGACTAAACTGTATCGTCCCCAAAAGTTTAGGTACCAAACTGCAAATTGTACAAGGCTCGCCGGAAAACGATCGTGGTTCGTCGGATATGGCGTTCCCGAAATCGTCACACCTTCAGGAGCTCCAGATCATCTACAGTTTATGAGAAACACATCCCAACAATCATTTCTTCTCCTAATAAGCCCAGACCTGGCCGGAAAATGGCCAAGAACTTCACCGGTTTCCGGTGACCCGACGAGAACTTCAAAACACAACTCCCTTCGATAAACGAATCCTCTGTTAACGAGCTATATACCAATCGATTGCAAATTTCATAAGGAACACAACCCACTATATCTCAATAGCTAATAACCCCTAAATCAAAAGCCCTAAATTTAAGAACTTTCATACGGGTTATAAACCCTAATTTCAAAATTCGATAATCAAACTCAATTTTGAACATGTTATTGAACTCCAAATTAGTCATATAATATATCAAAATCATCAGAAAAACAAGCTCTACAACATGCAATCATCAAATTATTCAAACAATCATCCGAACAAAAATTCATATTTTTAATCAAAATAATTCGAAAATAAATAAATTTACAGAAAATAAACCTTTGATTCTGGAGGTGTATGGATCACAGATTCTGATAGTACTCTTCAAGACCTTTAATTTGGTTACTCGAGCGTTGAAAAAAAAGATCACTCACACCTTCGAATTGCTGTTTGATTTTCAGAAAGGTTTATGAATATAAGTATTTTCTCTGGAAAATTATATAATTATTGTCTGCAAATGATTTTTGATACGGAATAAAATACGGTAAAGGCTATTTATAATTACGGAAAATTAGTATCCCGTTGGATCATTCCGAATATAAAATGGTACGTTTATTTATAAAAACTGATCCAAACGGTACCGGTTTTCGGGATAATTATCCAAACCAATACAATTTGTACTGCGGTCTTGGTCTCAGCGCCTGGTTACACGTATTACGAGGTGATAATTGTGATAGTTTAATAAAAAATCCCGTTTATTGAAAATACGAGTTTTATTGATTTACCGAAATAAATAATGTATCGAAAATGTTGTCGGGACCCGCGCTGGACAAACCGTACGCCAGATCAAAAAAGTCAAAACATGGAAAATGCTCGGAATATTGTAATTAGGTTAGAAAGGACTTTTCGGAAAAGTTTTGGGTTATAAAAACGTAAAAACGGATGACGTCGGTTGGTTCCCGATTACATAAAATAGTTTTTAAATACTCGAAAAAAGATGTTATAAAATCCATATATTTCCTATAAAATCATAAATCAACATAAAATAAATAGGAAGATATGACAATTATCTATATTTTATTTTGGACATATAAAAATTAAAATACTCAATTAATATTATTTTTAAACATCCAAACACATATAACTTACCAGAAAATTCAGAGAATAGATACTGATCATACATAATAATTATTTATCAGCAAAATAATTACATGGTATATCACAGATATTACATCCTTCCCCCCTAAAAGGTCCTCAGAATCTCCTAAGAAAACAAATGAGAGTACTTTTCTCTCATATCACTTTCTAGCTACCAGGTTGACTCTTCAACCTTTGGGTTTCTCCACAATACTCTTACTAACTTTACCACTTTATTTCTCAATACTTTCTCTCTTTCCTCTAGAATTTCTATCGGACTCTCTACATATGACAAATCTGCCTGAAGCTCTATTGGCTCATACTCGATTACATGCCTGGAGTCTAGATTATACTTCTTAAGCATCGATACGTGAAAAACATTGTGAATTTCTCCATGTGCGGAGGTAACGCCAACTCGTAAGCTACTTTGCCAACGCGCTTTAAAATCTCAAAAGGTCCAACGTATCTTGGGCTCAGTTTTCCTTTCTTTCCAAATCTTGTTAACCCCTTCCACGGTGATACTTTCAGTAATACCAAATTTCCTTCTTCGAATTCCATATCTTTCCTTGATTGATCTGCATACTTCCTTTGACGGTCTTGTGCTGCTATCAATCTCTTCTGGATAACTTCAACAACTTCCTTTCTGCTGCACCAATTCAGGTCCAAGTATTTTGCGTTCTCCTACTTCGTCCCAATATAAAGGAGATCGACATTTCCGTCCATAAAGAGCTTCATAGGGTGGCATCCCAATACTGGCGTGATAACTGTTGTTGTAAGCAAATTCTACCAGAGGTAAATGCTCGTCCCAACTTCCTTTGAAATCAATAGCACAAACACGTAGCATGTCTTCGATTGTCTGGATCATTCTTTCACTCCGGCCGTCCGTCTGTGGATGGTAAGCCGTACTCATATTCAGTCTCAGTCCCAAACATTCTTGAAAACTCTTCCAAAATCTCGAATTAAATCTCGGATCTCGATCGAATATGATAGACACAGGAACTCCATAACGAACTACAATGTCCTTCAGGTACATATGGACCAACTTGTCAAGTGAAAATCTTTCATTTATAGGCAGAAAATGAGATGACTTGGTAAGTCTATCCACGATAACCCAGCTGGCATCATGATTAGCCTTTGTCCTTGGTAATCCAACTATGAAATCCATGGCAATATGCTCCCACTTCCACTCTGGAATCTCCAATGGCTGTAGTAATCCAATTGGTCTCTCATGCTCTGCTTTAACTCTCTGACATGTATTACATCTGCTAACCCATTCCGCAATTTCCCTCTTCATATCTGGCCACCAATAATTTTCCTTTAAATCTATGTACATCTTGGTACTCCCTGGATGGATTGAATACCTTGAATTATGAGCTTCTTATAAAATTTCATTCTTCAACTCCGTTACTAGTGGAATCCAAATTTTAGAAGAAAACCTAAGAATACCTTGATCATCTTTTTGCATACACAATTCTTCACCTACCAAACGATTTATATCCTGATCCATTACCTCTTCTTGACACTTCCTTATCTTCTCTAAAAACTCCGGCTGGAAAGTCATACTATACATTTTCGCTTCATCAGGCTTGCAAACCCTAATCTCCAATTCTAAATCTGAAATTCCCTATATATTTCTTCGGGTACTGATAACACATTTAACTTTTCTTTCCAACTCAACGCGTCCGCTACAACGTTTGCTTTACCGGGATGATAGTTAATCGTGCAGTCGTAATCCTTAATCAATTCTAACCATCTCCTCTGTCTCATATTAAGCTCCTTCTGTGTGAATATGTACTTCAAGCTTTTATGATCCGTGTAAATCTCGCATTTTTCTCCATATAGATAATGTCTCCAAATTTTCAAAGCGAAAACTATGGCTGCTAGCTCTAAATCATGAGTAGGATATTTCTGTTCGTGTGGTTTTAGTTGCTTTGAAGCATACGTAATTACCTTATCGTGCTGCATCAGAACATTTGAGTCCTTTATGAGAAGCATCGCTATAAATTACGAAATTTACTTGATCGTCGGGAAGTGACAAAACAGGCCATGATTAATCTTCGCTTAAATTCCTGAAAACTTCCTTCGCATTTATCGTTCCATATAAAATTTTCATTCTTCCGTGTAAGCTTTTTCAATGGTGTTGCAATTCTTTAAAAATTTTGAACGAATCGATGATAATATCCCGCTAATCCCGAGAAACTTCTTACCTCTGTAGGTGTTCTCGGTCTTTCCCAATTTGTAATAGCTTCAATCTTCACTGGGTCCACTTTGATTCCTTCATTACTGACTATGTGTTCTAAGAACTGAACTTTCTGTAGCCAAAACTCACACTTCGAGAATTTAGCATATAACTTCTTTTTCCTTAAAATCTCCAAAGCTGTTCTCAAATGTTCCGCATGGTCTTCTTCAATCTTTGAATAAATCAAAATATCGTCTATAAATTAATAACAAACTTGTCCAAGTATTCTTTGAAAATTCTGTTCATCGGGTCCATAATGATGTCGGGGCATTGGTCAATCCAAAAGACATTACTAAAATTCATAATGTCCATAGCTCGTCCTGAAAGCTGTCTTTGGTATATCTTATGGCTTAATCTTTAGTTGATGATATCCCGATCTTAATTCGATCTTGGAGAAGTACGTGGCTCCCTTCAATTGGTCAAACAAATCATCAATTCTGGGTAACGGATACTTGTTCTTGATTGTAAGCTTGTTGAGCTCCCGATAGTCGATGCACAATCTCATGCTTCCATCTTTTTTCTTGACAAACAGTACCGGTGCACCCCACGGGGTATACTGGGTCTGATTACTCCTTTCTCTAACAACTCTTGCAATTGCTTTGCTAGTTCCTTCATCTCAACGGGCGCCATCCTATACGGGGCCTTGGATACTGGTTCTGTTCCAGGTGCTAAGTCGATCGCAAATTCAATTTCTCTGTCTGGAGGAAGTCCTGGTAACTCATCGGCAAACACGTCTGGAAATTCATTAACTACTGGAATATCTTCAAGTTTTACTGGCTCCTGACTTCTATCAATCACATATGTCACGAAATGCTCGCATCCTTGTCGTAGTAACTTCTTGGCTTGAATCATCGTTAAGAATTTCTTTACCTGCTTCTGGCCCTTAAACATTACTATCCTCTCATCTAGCGTCTTCACCATTACCTTCTTATTTCGACAATCTATCTGGGCATCTTGCTTAGATAACCAATCCATTTCTAAGATAACGTCAAATTCTCCTAACTTAAATGGTATCAAATCTACACAAAACTTACTACCGGAAATCTCAATCTCACACTTCCCACAAACTTGATTACAGATACACGTTCTTGATTTTCTAATTCCACAGTCATTATTTCATTTAAATACTCAACTGGACAATTTAACTTACTAACAAATCTTGTGAAACAAACGATCGAGTTGCTCCCGAATCTATTAACACTTTGGCACATAAAGAATTCACATTAAGCGTATCTGCCACAAAATCAGTATCCTGGATAGCGTCCTTTACAGACATGTCAAAAACTCTAGCCCTTGGAGTCTCATTCACTCCTGGGTAGATCCCATAATCCTCAATGCATTACTGACTGGGGCTGGTGTCTTGCAATCCCTGGCTATATGTCCTGGCTTCCCACATTTAGAGCACGTAAATCCAATAGCTGGAACCTTCACTGCTGGATTCCGGATAGGCTGATCCTTGTTTGCTAGCGCTCTCGCTGACTGATTTCGGCACTCCCTCGAATATGCCCTTTTCTGATTACACTTGAAATAAACCACATTCAACTTATTACAAACTCCTCCATGTTTCTTCCCACATTCTTGACAATCTAGAAAAGTTAACCTTAACTGATTCGGCAGATTCACATTGGCTGGACGGTTGCCCTGGCCTCCGTCGCCTGCATTTTATCTCTTGAAATTAAAATTTCTCCCTGGCTGAAACTTGCCTTTCTTAAAATTTAGAAACTTCCATGGTTGTGACTGACCTGCATTTCCTTCAAATTTCCTTTTCTTACTTTCCTTTTCCTACTGTGACATCTCTGTCTCTATAAGCATGGCCTTCTGTACAACTCCTGCATATGTATCCAACTCAAAATGGCTACCTTCCCTCTGATCCATGGCTTCAGACCTTGCTGGAATCTCTTAGCCTTCATCCTGTCAGTATCCACATATGACGGTTGTAACACCCCCAAATCCGGGGTCGGGGATCCGGGTTGTCACGAGTTCCATTTCCCTTAATAACACCCAATCTTAATAATTACTCAACTACTCTGTACTGTGACCCCACAATAAACACACACACCACACACACGTTATAGTCTCAGAGATGAACATCCAAAATAACCACAAGTCATTTTATTCCACAATTATCTGCCAATACACCTTAAAAGGTTTTCTGAATAAATTTACATTTCTTTGCCATTATTACAATTCATAAATATACATAAATCTGGTACATCAAAAGTTGAAAGCCTAGCCTATTGGTAGTTCCTACCTCAGCTACAGCGACATCAACGCCTATAGGAAACTGCGAATGTTTCCTATCCGCTCGCGAATTGGGAGCTTGGTCCTGTTCATCTTGCCTGACTGATGTTGTGTGATGAAAGAAGAAAGCAAGGGTGAACAGCAAGCCCACCAAATAATATGTATAATGATTAACAATATATGAGCCTTCTCATAGTACTCATGAAAGTCTTGGTCAAAAGAAATGAACCAAGTTTGATATTTTAATGCGATGAAGTCGCAAAATATTTAGTATATATACATATACTTTTCAAAATCTTGGAAGTCCTCTTCCATGCATAATACACAAAGTTCCGGTTTATAACTGTATAAAAATATCGTTGCAAGGTGATCTAATATATCTAACCTTGTCTCAACGTTTTTCTGAAAATCTTTGTCATACATAAGATAATCATTTACTAGATATAAGTTTAAAAGATGAAGTTACAAGATACTCCAATATACTTATATCTTTTTCCAAATACTACTTGAACTACCACCGTTCAAGTTATAATTAACTTCAAAAGTTCATCACACTGATGAGACTACAAGATAAGACTTGAATAGATTCAATCTTTGAAATATTTTGAAGAAAATAAAGTTATGATATACTTCATTAAGTCCCGATATATATATATACACCTATATATATACATACGTTTCCTGAAAACCTCTGTCATGTAAAGTATGAACAGAATTGCAATATCCAATAAATTTGGAAAGGAAAGAATTTTGGCATAAACCTGATATCTTGCTGATCAGGCAAAGATACCAATAAGTAACCTTTTCTACTAGTAGATGGACGAATTCCCCACTGGTCATCACCCTGGTCGCAATAGGACCTTATGCTGGACTGCCACTCAGCCACTTATGCATTTGATGGACTCCCACTGAGCCACTTACACTATCATGGACGCCCACTGAGCCCATGTTGCTTATGCCGACTCAATAGATGGACTTACTTCCCGAACGTTGGGTAAGTAATCAATTTATTTACCAAAACAGCAACCTCGTTGCGATATAAAATACACCACTGAGCCGGATTCCCTAGGTTTTGAGCGAGTATTTAAATCCCCTTAAAAGGAAGATCTTAAATATAAAATGAGTTTTGGGATCCGCTCTATCTTTTAAAAATCATTTTGAAGACTCGAAAACACTTTATAGAGTGTTTGGAGTAAAGCTGATTTAATGAAGTAAATCAGTCCCCAGAATATTTAGAAAATGACTGAATATTATTATTTAAATAATATTCCCATAAAGAATAATCTTTATAAAAATAATTGAAGTAAAAGTATTAAAACTTATACTTGAAACGAGTATTAAATAACCAAAGATATACTTATATGAAAGTACTATCTTTATTTGAATAATCGAAAATAAGTTTGATTATTTACACCTTATTCTTTAATAAAATAAAGAACAAATCTCAGCAAATAATCGGAGTCATAGATCCTCAAATGAATATTCAAAATATTCATTTAACAATAAACTGAGTCATAAGCCCTCGAATGAATATTCAAATAATATTCAGATAAAATAAAAGGAGTCATAAGTCCTCGAATGAATATTCAAAATAATATTCATTTAATAAAATAAAAGGAGTCATAAGTCCTCGAATGAATATTCAAAATATTCATTCAATAAAATAAAGGAGTCATAAGTCCTCGAATGAATATTCAAAATAATATTCATTTAATAAAATAAAGTTATCGAATAAACCTTATTCGATTAATAGTTTTGAAAACTATAACCATATATTTATATAAATATATATTTATACTCGGGATCCTCGACTCCCGGTTTAGAAAATATTTCCACCTTTTGGGTCCCTATACTAAGGGTATATGCAAGTTACCGCTATCCTCTAGCATAGGTATTATCAACTGAATCAACAATTATATATGGAAAGAATATGAAACAGGCATGCATATATACCATAGCAGCATGCTTCAATATATTGCAACATTTGCTAATATAAACATCATGCATCTATCGCAAGATAATGCATATACATATATACATCACAACAACAGTATAACGGGTAGAAAACTTGCCTGAGCGACTGGGGGTTACGAATGGCTCGGGACGAGTCTGGTAACCTATAAATAACAAGTAAGTTGGAATTAAACCAAAGTCACTTGTAAATCTATACTTTAACTAACTTAGACTCTAACGCTTGTTTTGCGCTTACTGATTCTCTTAAGTCACTCGAGTACCCTCGGCTCCACCATTTTTAATAATTTAACCTTTATGAGTTTTAAGGCGATTCCTTCGCGAATGTCTTACCAACTGCCTAACACACTTACCATAAATGTTTCATGCATTAATTAACCCTTTTTTGGTCTTTAACCTATGTTTCAAAGTAAGGCGAGGGGAAAAGTTTCGTTCGCGAAACGCCGTTACTTGAAACGGTCGTTTCTCCTAAACCGTACATCGGAATCAAACGAACTACATATCAAAACGAAGCTCGTAACATGAAATATCTAAACATGGCAATGGTCATAATCTAGCAGGGAGTTCTCGGGTCCAAATGTTATGAACAAAAGCAGTCTAAAGTAAATCGGACATTAGGACAGCTATGTTTACGCGATTACCAATGTTTAAACTACTCCAATTAACCACCAACCAACTCATAACCATCAATACAACAAAACTTCACCGAAACCATACCACATCAGTCCATAATCTCCAAGGTTTTCAACTCAAACAACCACAATCAAGACCTATGAACTATAATCAAGCTTCAATTACCAAAATACTTCCAAATCAAACCAAACTACTAATAATCACAATCCATGCTTCTCATTTCACAAACCAACCATTAAACTTACTAACAAATAAAGTAAAGGCTAGGGTTTGAAGTTTATACCTTCCTTGGGAGGTGTTAAGTTGCTAGGAAGCCTTAGGGAGCCTCCTACAAGCTTGATCTTTCCAAAGAAATCAAGAACACAAAGTTAGGCTTTGAAGTTTCTAAAAGTCCTATTTAAAGAACTGTAAAAATGAGGGTCTTACCATGATTATTTGGACGAGACTGTGGAACAAGAAGTTGTAGGTCAGTCTCAATACCTTTCCAATGAGCTATAAACACAATATTTGAGTGAGAAATGAAGGAGATACAGCAGTATTTAAGTGTTCTGGTTCTGTTTTGACCGAGAGCATGAAGAACAATGCCTTGGTTTCTTTTTTGATTTGATGAAAATGATTTTATTGCTTGGTTGCTTTGTTTTGTGTTGATTTAGTCAATTACCTTGTTGCCCTGAATTTGTGTGGTTCTCATTCAACCACACCTCCTTCTTCCTATGTCATGCTTGTGTCATCCTCATGATGTCATCCTCCCCTCCTTGTCCTCGTTTCTATTGTTGGATGACATCATCCCCACTAATCCCCTTGGATTAACTTCCTAATCGTTTGCCTAATGCTCGCTGATTGTTATACTGGTTCCCGCTTAACTTTCATTTTCGTTTATCGTTTGAGGGATCATACCCGGATCTTATTACTCAAGGTTCCCTTAACCTTTTCTCAATATATTGTATTCTTTTTTATGATCCTCTCTTATAATCCTTTAAATTTAAATCCTTTTTATCCTGTTACCGTTATACTCAATTCTCTCCGTATCTAGTGTATTTCCGGGGAAAATCAAAGTGTTCGGATTTGGATTCGACGATCTTTTACATACACTATATCCCATATAAAGTACTAATAAAATCTCAGAATAATCCATATCAGAACCCCTACATAGGTGTGGCATGAAAAGTTTTCTCATTCAGCAAAAACACTATTCATAAGGGTTTCAAAAATTTCCCAAAAATTGGGGTTATTACAGTCTCCCTCCTTAAAAGGATTCCGTCCCGGAATCAGATAGAAAATGAATAGGGATACTCTCTTAGCATTGCACTTTCTAACTCTCGAGTAAATTTTCCCACATTGTGGTTCTACCATCAAACTCTTTACTAGTTTGATAACTCTTCTCCTAAGCACTCGTTCCCTTTTACTCTATACCCTTCCTTGTTGCTCCATATAGGTTACGTCTGGTTGCATGTCTATGCGCTCATATGCCCCTATTTGTCTGGCATCCGAATTACACTTCCTTAATATTGATACGTGGAACACGTTATGAACTTGCTACAGGTTCGGGGGTAGGGCTAGCTCATATGCTAACTTCCCAAACGTCTTAATATATCCAAGGGTCCAACAAATTGTAGACTTTAGCTTTCCTTTCTTTTCGAACCTCATCAATCCTTTTCAAGGGTTTCCAAGGGGATACCTATAACATTACTAGGCCCCCTATTTCATACTCTTTGTCCTTTTTGAGTCAAATCAGCATACCTCTTATGTCCATCTGGGTTACTACCAGCCGTCCTCTGATTAGATCTATCATATCCTTGGTCCTTGTAGACCACTGCTAGTCCGAGCATCTTGCGCTCTACAACTTCATCCTAACATAAGGGAGATCGATATTTGTCTTTCCCTCAAGGATCTCATAAGGCGATATCTCAATACTGACATATGATCTATTGTCGTAAGAAAACTCAATCCGTGTTAAGTGATCATTCCAAATTCTTTCAAGTCTATTGCACAGACTCTTATTATAGCTTTTAGCATTAGAGCTTTTGCTTCTTAATACCTATTCTTTTCCAGCTCGTAATCGCTACTACCTTTTGTTCCTAATATTATACTGGTTATACTTCTGCTTGTTAGCGCTCTATAACCTTTTAATAACCACGTCAACCTTAGTATCACGAATGTGTTTCCATTCCGAATACTACCACAACTTTATTACTCCTTTTTCAGCTGTTTCTATTTCCCAAAGTTTGATCAATCATATAGAAGTAAAGGAATTTGTTGAGAGATCACTATGATCATGAACACTTGTTATCTCACATAGTTAGTACAGAAGGTGGCCAGCCTTTAGTACTTGACAAGCAATTAAACAATAGTTGGTATCCTACTAGGCTTCTATCACACAGATAGACAGTCATTCGGCAATACCTCCCCTTCTGGAAGGGTTGTTCTTCTCAAATTACATGAAATGAAAAGAAGAGAAAGAACGAACTGAAGAGAATTGTATAGATATAAAAAATATACCTGCCACAAAATATCTGGCTTGGAACCTACCTCTGAACTATAGAGGTTTGTCATAGGAGAACAAAACATATATGTATTTATATCAACATCAAGTATTATAGCATCGTATTTCACATGCCTAAAATATTTGCTATTCCGTCCATCATTCTATGGACCCATGCTCTTCCTCGAGCTTATACACAATCACCTTTGAAACTCCCTCGATTTCGAAAATCAAACCTAGGATCTCATTCTAGACATCATCGTTACTAGAGTTCTATGCTTGCACCGCAACCTTCCTCGTATAATAATACGACTCTCTATTGATAAGAAAGAATAAATATACAATAGGTAGATACTCTACTTAATTAGTCTATCAATGATAACTTATACACTACCACGACCCGATTAGTGGTACTCAATCTCAACACCCATTCCAATACAACTCTCACGGTTGTAATCAGCTCATTACTCGCAGAATCATTGCTGCCTTACTATGGTCCACCACTGACCTACTGTAGTCATTCATTTTCCATGAAGTCTTAATAGCTAACCATACGGAGTCATACATCTCGTATCTAATTCTCCTAAGGAGTTAACATAACCACCAATCACAATTCATGAAGAACACTCCAAACTCTGACGTACTTTCATGACATGAAGTAGATAAAATTGCAGAAGAGTTTTCAATCAAGCAACGATAGTAGGTTAATACCATTCTTAATCATATGCCTTAAATAGAAGACTTAACTCAAAGGTTCGTCTAGTCCTTTTTGAAACATGGTTCTGGCTTATCTCAAGATAGGACCTCCTAAGATAGATAGCCCGTTCATGGCGATTACACGAATTAAACCTTTACCAACTACTATTACGGTTGGGTATTGCACAGTCATCAGAAGGAATGTCAATCTTCCAAACCATAATACAACCTTCACAGTTTTAACCATCATCACTGTATTTTTTTTGGCACAAGCGCCTATAATTATCCACTTACCTTTAAAGTGTCGGCCACCTCTTTGGCCTTTCCTGATAGTAAAATTTCCTTACAGTCAATGTCATTTTAACCACCTCCAAATAAATTTTCTACCTTATTTCCGATCACTGCTTGAGTGAAGATGTTTTCCTTAAAATCAGATGGGAAAAAAAAATATCACCATTTTTCCCATAAGTTATTGCCTCATTCTTTAGAGGCTAATCACTGTCAAGACTGACTCTCAATCATACTTAGAACATTTTTTTTTCTTAATTCCTAATTGCCCTGAACAATTTCGACCATTACTGGTTCGATCCATACTTTTCTCGTGGTTTAACACGTGCCCCACTTGGCATCATTATAATTACGTCATATTTCCTTTATCCACATTTCTATTCTTGAGAATTTTGAATATTACCTTTTTCCTTATAAAACCTCTAAGGTTATCCTTTAATCGTTCCTCCTGTATTCCTAGATACATGGCATATCACAATACCATTTACTAATAGTAGAACCATTGTCTATATACTTCTGCAAAATCTCTCCACTGATTCTTAAAGGTTGTTGTTACCTTAACCCTTCCCAATCATACTGTCAAAACTCATACTGCCCCTATTAAGGGTGACATGCCAACCTTTATTGTAACACCCCCAGATCCGGGGTCGGGAATCCGGGTTGTCACGGTCTTTCTTTCCACAATATCACTTTACTTAATCAATAATAAATAACCCTCATGCTGTGACCCCACACTAACCACACCACAACTCGTTATAGTCTCAGAGATGAAATTGAAATAAGTACAAGTCTTTGAATCCACAATTTAAAATTATTACAACCCAAAATGATTACTTGATAATTTACAGTTAATTGCCATTATCTGCCACAAGTTATAATTATACATAATTGGATTCTCAAAAGTAGATGGTCTAAACTACAATGGATCTACCTCTGCAGCTATAGCAGCTACAATATCAGCGGGAAGACGCGGGACGCTTCCCACGCGCTTGCGCTGGGTCTGCTGGAGTCTGGCCATCTCTCCTAACTGTTGTTGTGTGATGAAGAAATAAAGCAAGAGTGAGCCTTACAGCTCGCAAGATAATATGTAGTGATAACAATAATACCAGTATCTAAATGGATACTTACTAAAATCTTTATCGTGTGTAAGATAATTACTTACTAGATATAAGTAAAAACAAGGAATGAAGTTACCAATACTTCCCCACACTTATATCATTTATAAAGCTACTTGAACTATCACCGTTCAAAGTATAATTAAATTCACGAGGTCATCCCATAGATGAGACCACAAATAAACTTGAAAATATTTGATCTTTGAAATATTTTGAAAAGAAATGAAGTTACGAGATACTTCATTCAATGGATACACCAATAAAAATGTTTGACCCTGTCAATGCTTCGGCAACCACCCATTAGTAGCCTTTCGATCGAAATGCTACGGGTAGTGTTGCAGAATTATCCAAATGGATGATGAACTCATTACGGGAGTTTACCGCGCCAGGAAGACCACTTACGATGATCAGTCGTAGTAGTACAACCCCACCATTTTCTACATGTAGAGGAGAACCTGTCGGATTTACTTGTCAACCGAACACTGAACTCCTAAGGAATGGACCGCCTTAGCGGAACTTCCAGGCCATTTGGGCCAATATAATAAGGCTGGGCCGGCGCTACTCGACCACTTACGCCACTCCTAGTTCAGATGAAATCCATGACTCTGAAACGTAAAGCTCGTTTCCCCCTTTCCCCAAGTAGAAACTTGTTGATACGGCTCCACCAAGAAGTCGTATCTAGTTGGAAAGGAAAACTCACCGATATTTCCCAGGCGATGCCTGTTAATGGATTAACTTGTTCCAAGAATTTTACTTCCCGAATATTGGGTAAGTAATCAAAAACTCTTTTACCAAGACAGCAACCTTGTTGCGAATATAAAACACACCGCCGAGCCGGATCCCCCATGTTTTGAGCGAGTATTTAAGTCTCCTTTTAAAAGGAAGATTTTAAATATAAAAGTAGTTTTGGGATCCGCTCTAACTTTTGAAAATCATTTTAAAGACTCGAAAACACTTTAAAGAGTGTTTGGAGTAAAACTGATTTAATGAAGTAAATCAGTCCCCAGAATATTTAGAAAATGTCTGAATATTATTATTTAAATAATATTCCCATAAAAAAATAATCTTTATAAAATAATTGAAGTAGAAGTATTAAAACTTATACTTGAAATGAATAGCAAATAATCAAAGATATACTTATACGAAAGTAATATCTTTATTTGAATAATCAAAAATAAGTTTGATTATCGACACCTTATTCTTTAATAAAATAAAGAATATATCTCAGCAAATAATCGGAGTCATAGATCCTCAAATGAATATTCAAATAATATTCAATAAATAAAATAAGCTGAGTCATAATACCTCGAATGAATATTATAAATAATATTCATTAAATAAAATAAAGGAGTCATACATCCTCAAATGAATATTCAAATAATATTCAATAATAAAATGAAGTTTAAAGTTATCGAATAAACCTTACTCGATTAATAGTTTGGAAAACTATAACCATATATATATATAAATATATATATATATATATATATATATCCATATCCATATAAAATCTACTCGGGATCCTCGACTCCCGGTTTTAGAAAATATTTTCACCCTTGGGTCCCTATACTAAGGGTATATGCAAGATACAACTATCCTCTAGCATAGGTATTATCAAATAAACCAACAGATATATATCTCAAGAATATAAAACAGGCATGCATATATACCATATCACATGCTACAATATATCGCAACATTTGCTAAATAACAATCATGCAATATCACAAGATAATGCATATACATACATTTACATCACAACAACAGTGTATCGGATAGAATACTTGCCTGAGCGACTTGGGGGTGAGAAAGGCTCGGGACGAGTCTGGCAACCTATAAACAACAAGTAAGTTGGAATTAAACCAAAATCACTTGTAAGTCTATGCTTTAACTAACTTAGACTCTAATGCTAGTTTTACGCTCACCGATTCGCTTAAGTCACTCGGGTACCCTCGGCTCCACCATTTTTAATAACTTGACCTTTACGAGTTTTAACGCGATTCCTTCGCGAATGACTTACCAACTGCCTAACACACTTACCATAAATGTTTCACACATTAATTAATCCTTTTTGGTCTTTAACCTACATTCCAAAGTAAGGCGAGGGAAAAAGTTTCGTTCGTGAAACACCGTTACTTGAAACGGTCGTTTCTCCTAAACCGTAAATCGGAATCGGACGAACTACATATCAAAACGAAGCTCGTAACATGAGCTATCTAAACATGGCAGTGGTCACAATTTAACAGGGGGTTCTCGGGTCCTAATGCTATGCACAAAACAGTCCAAAGAAAATCGGACATTACGACGGCTATGTTTACGCGATTTCCCATTTTTAACTACCCACAATCAACACAAACCATCCTCAAATCCAACACACAACAAACACCCATCCTTATCACATCATAACAACCCCAACCAATTCAATATTACTCATTCATACATATGCTTAACCTAACTTTAATCATGCTTTAAGTTTCTTAAATCAAAACCACTAAATTATCATTTCATTTCACCACCATTCCAAATCTCAACTCTAAACATAACAACAAGATACCATAACATCTTACTCATCAAAATCACTTTATAATATATATGAACCTAGGGTTTGAAAGTGGTATACCTTCCTTGGATTGGTGGGTGAAGCTAGGAAGCCTTAATAAGCTTGGAGTAGTCTTAAGAAAGCTTGGATCTTCAAGAAAACAAGAAAAAAAACTCAAGTTAAAACTTGAAAACACTATTCATTGTCTTCTCCAATGATTAAATCAAGAAGCTAGAGAAAGAATTTGTGGCTTAAACTTATGATATAGCCATTACTAAGCATAAAGAAGGTTAGGGAATTTTCTTACCAATTAAGGATGCTTGGATCTTGATTTTTGAAAATTTAAGCTTTGAAAATGTGTAAAGGCCGAGAGCAAAGAATGAAGAACAAGGCCTTGGTTGATTTTTTGATTTTGATGAAATGATTTGCTAGTTGGTTGACTTGTTTTTGTTTTCCATTTAGCAAATTACCACCTTGTCCTTGCATTTGTGTGGTCTTAAATCAACCACACTTCCTTCCTTCCATGTCATGCTTATGTCACCCTTATGATGTCATCCTCCCTTCCTTGTCTCCTTTCTATTGGTTGGATGACATCACTCCCCTTAAACCCTTTGATTAACTCCCTAATCGTTTGCCTAATGACCGCTGATCTGTTGCACGGTTCGCTTAACTTTCGTTCTCGTTTATCGTTTGAAGGATCATACCCGGGATCTTATTACTTAGGTTCCCTTGACCTTTCTCAATACTTATATTCCTTTTTATGATCCTCTATTATAATCCTTTAATTTAAATCCTTTTTATCCTGTTACCTTATACTCAATTCTCTCCGTATCTTGTGGATTTCCGGGAAAAACCAAAGTGTTCGGAATTGGATTCTGACGATCTTTACATACACTTATATACTTCATAGAGTACTAATATCCCAGAATATCCATAACAGAATCCCTACATAGTGTGGCGCGAAAAGTTTTCTCATTCAGCTAAAACACTATTCACAAGGGTTACAAAAAGTTGAAAAAATTTTGGGGTTATTACAATGCACCTGTTCAGGGGGAGCAATCTGAAGATCCTACCATAACTCAAGACTCTTAAGAAGCATCAGAACCTGTCACTGGCTCTTCAAGTTCTAATTCATCAAGTTCTGATGAGCCAAATTCTAATAATTCTGGAAACTCTGATTCTTCGAATCCTGAAGGATCCAACTCAAATTCTGAAGTCTCAGAGAGCATAACTATAGGGGAACATCAGAAAATGCTGATGGAGACAGCATAGATCATGGGGGAGGATCCAGTTCTAGAAATCAACTTCTATCTGCAAGGAAGTGGACCAAATTACATACACCTGACTTAATAATTGGAGATCCTGAAGTAGGTGTCAGAACTAGGTATCTGAACTAGAACAGCAACATCAAATGAATATCTCTATCATTCTTTTCTATCTCAAACTGAACCAAAGAAAGTGGATGAAGCTCTTTAAAATGTTGATTGGGTGCAAGCAATGCAGAAAGAGTTAAATGAATTTGAAATAAATAAAGTCTGGACCATAGTGCCAAAACCAAAGAACAGATCAATTGTTGGCACAAAATGGGTGTTCAGAAACAAAACTGACAGTGATGGCATAATTACAAGAAACAAAGCAAGGCTGGTTGGTAAAGGCTACTCTCAACAGGAGGGTATTGATTATGATGATACATTTGCACCAGTTGCTATATTGGAAGCCATAAGAATCTTTTTGGCTTATGCTGCTCACAAGAAGTTTAAAGTCTTTCAAATGGATGTGAAAACTGCTTTTCTCAATGGAGAATTGGAAGAAGAGGTATATGTTGAACAACCTCCAGGATTTATAGATCCAAAATTTCCAAATCATGTCTACAGACTTGATAAAGCACTTTATGGCCTTAAGCAAGCTCCAAGAGCATGGTATGAGACTTTAACTCAATTCCTTCTGAAAAATGGATTTCACAGAGGTACAATTGATAAAACACTGTTCTACCTCAACCATGGAAAGGACTTACTTTTGGTACGGATATATTGATGATTTATATTTGGTTCTACAAATGCCAAACTCTGTGAAAGGTTTGCAAAGCTAATGCAGTCAAGATATAAAATGAGTATGATGGGAGAACTTAGCTATTTTCTGGGACTTCAAGTCAAGCAAAATGAAGAAGGTACTTTTATCAATCAATCCAAGTACACTAGAAATTTACTCAAGAAATTTGGAATGCAATATTATTCAACTGCATCCACTCCCATGGCCACTGCAACCAAGTTGGATAAAGATACTGGAGCATCAGTAGATATTACTAACTACAGAGGTATGATTGGCTCTTTACTCTATTTAACTGCAAGTAGACCTGATATCATGTATGCTACCTGTCTTTGTGCAAGATTTCAGGCTGATCTAAGAGAACCTCATCTAATAGTTGTGAAAAGAATTTTCAAGTACCTCAAGGGTATAGCTGATCTAGGATTGTGGTATCCTAGAGAATCATATTTTAAGCTAATAGGTTACTCAGATGCAGATTTTACAGGATGCAAAATAGACAGAAAAAGCACTAGTGGAAGCTGCCAATTTCTTGAAGGTAGATTGGTTTCTTGGTTTAGCAAGGAACAGAAATCAATTTCCACATCAACTGTAGAAGCATAATATATTGCTGCACGAAGCTGTTGTGCATCGATTCTTTGAATGAATAATCAGTTATTGGATTATGGGTTAGAATTTTCTAAAATACCTATTTACTGTGATAATCAAAGTGATTGCTATGACAGGTAATCCAGTTCAACACTCATGACAAAACACATCAGCATTAGGTACCATTTCATAAGGGAACATGTAATGGAAGGTACAGTGGAATTGCATTTTGTTCCAACAGATCAACAACTAGCAGATATCTTCACCAAACCGCTATGTGAAGCTACTTTTACAAGACTGGTAATTGAACTTGGAATGGTTTTAGGTTCTTTCTCAAAATCTGCTTAGTTTTATTCTCATGCATCAGACTTTATGATCAGTGTTTACAGATTGTCTTATCTCTATGTAATATGTGCTTAAATTATAATATATTAAATATTGATTGTTACCTGATGTGATTCTAGATACTCTGATAGTGTTTTGAATGTTCTGTGACTATTCAATCCAATGAGGATTACTGTGCTAGATGCTGACCTGGTAGTCTTTAACAAATTGGAAATCCCATCTTCGAATTAGTTGTTTATGTGGAAATTCATTAACACAAGCAAATTCTGATGTTGAGCTTAGTCAAATTTACTTTGTGTATCTTATTATTAAGTCACAAACTAGATTCTTGCTTCTTATCTGTCAAATTATGATGTCAATAAATCTTAAGGATGAACCACATGCTTGATAAGCCTCACTTATCTGAAGAAAAGAAAAGAAAATTGAAGTCAGGTACTCCTTTGAGATCTAGAGTAAATATGTGGAAGGAAAGACCCAAGTGCATTACTGGTATTAAGTAATATGCATTAGAAAAGCAAATAAATTTTTCTTGGTGACTTTTCACATTCTCTGATTATTGGAGAAATACTCTGATAATAGCATAAATTCTGATAGCAGTTGTGACTCAGTTACACTGAGAAGCCACTGTAAAAAGGAATTTCAAAAGATGCATAAAATGAGCATAAACAGTTGAGGTGGATTCTTGCATAAAATTTTATATTAGACTTCATTATTAATGACATATTTTAAGCACTTTCCTTAGTTATGCCTTATTTCTAAGATATACTGAAGTTTATCAAACTCTAATCTTAATCTGATATTTTGCTAATGCACACACTTTCACTCCATATGAATGATGAAAATTACTGTGGTGATTAAGTTGTTTTGACAAATAGTTAAGTGTCATTTGCATAAATTCTGAGGACAAGTTCTGATGCTTAAACTGAAGAAACAAGTTAGTATTTGTATGAAGAATCACAGAAACAAACATTAACTTTTTGAGTACAGAAGCCATGTTCTGATGACTGTTAAAATCTGATAATAGTCAAGTTCTAATATTAAATCCTGATGGAAACTCTGATGCTTACGTGAAATTATTTATTTACTTGACTTATTTGTGGTAAATACTGTAACAGTCATATTTTATAAGAATATAATTAGGTGAGATAAAAACAATCATAATCATTTAGTTAGTGGGAAGCGTGTTTTACTTGAAACACTGCATGTGCACATTTATTACTGCTTATTTCCCGTGCCCACTAATTATGTTTTGTCTAATGACAAGCTGCCAGGTGTCTAAAGTTTTTTATGCTTCAATCATAACAGTTGTCAAATAGAGAGTATTAATATGGGAGTTAAAAGATATTATAATCTTTTACCTACTTTTCTTTCTCTATTCTCTCTCTCACTAATATTCTCTGAAGCTATTTTCTTACAGGCCTGTTATCAAACACCTTGTGTGCATTCTATTTTCTCACTTATTTTTCACAGAATTGGCACCAAAAGACATCGCTTTCAATTGAGCCAAGTTTGTTCCTAACAAATACTTGGCTATACTGAGCAAGGGTGAAGCTCCATCAAAACTTCACTTCATCCAAGATTTCCTTGCTAACAGTGAGATTGGGTATGCTTTGACCCAACCAGAAGCAATCTCAGGAACTCAAGTACTGGAGTTTTGGAGGAGTGGTGTGTATGATGATAGTGGTGCACATGGGTCCTCTAGTATTATCTTCACAACAGGGGAGGATGATCATGTGGTGACTTTGGCTATAGTTAGACAGGCTTTACATTTGCCAGCAAGCCGTGTTTACAGTTCAACAGTTGAGGAGCCTGCTCTTCAACAGATGATGGCCAACGTGGGTTATGAGAAGTCTTTTGCAAAGCTGGGTCAATTGAAGAGACCTCCCATCAGGAGGGAATTGAGTTTCTTCTTTGACTGCATCACAAAGGCCTTTGCTAACAAGTGCTCCAATTTTGATGTTATACCCATACTGAGTCAGCAAATTAGGTATGCTCTCTGAAAAAACATATTTTTTTGCTAAATAAATAAAACACATTTTGATTATGCAAATGCTGTTTTAGGATTCATAGGTGATAGGATGACAAAAGATAGAAATACAGTCTATTTTGCTAGATTCTGTCAGCTTATTTACAGTTTCTGTTGCTCTGATGGACCCCAACTAGCAAGTGAGTTAATTGAACCATTTAAACTTGCTAAAAGAGATTTTACTAACTTATTATCTACTGATAATAAGAAAACTGTTTTGAGACCCTCCAAATTCCACAATCAGTCAAACAGAACCAACCACTACACAACCAACCACCTCTCAACCTCAACCAACTCAACATACCATCAGAACATACTTCCAACCAGCACCATCCCAACAACAACAACCATCAACACCTTCCATCAGACCTTCATCTTCCAGGCCTAAGAGAGCAAAGTCTGTTCCTAGATATCCACCAAGGAGAAGAAGGATGATTCTAAGGGAGGAATCTTAGGATGATGAAGAAGCACAGGTTCATGCATCAGAACCTGTGACTGTTGAAGCTGAAAATTTCAATTTTCAGAAAGAAATAGCAGCTGAAAAGGAAACTTCTCAGATAAATACTGAAGCTGAAGGTTCTGATACTTTGAAGAGAAAGAGAACTGTAAGTTCTGATGCTGCTAAGGCAACTCCTTCTCTATCAAGGAGATCAAAAAAACAAAGAGCAGGAAGGCACATGGCTCAACCTCAGTCTGAGGATACACAAGAAGCTGAGGAAGGGGATCAGGAATCTCTGATCTCATCAAAACCTGTTATCATTCAAGCTTTGCCATCCCCAACTCAAGCTCAAGACACTATTCCAGATATAGTGCTCACACCTCCTGTCTCTCCAATCAAAGCTACAGATAATGCTGAAGAACAAGACACAAGTTCTGACATGATATTCACAATCTGAATATTCCTACTATTCTTTATCTGGAAGCTCCAACAGCAGCTCAGCCATCTATAGTCAACTCTCCAATCTTAAATACTGAGATACCATCTACACCAATTTTGGAGATAAATTCTGATGAGAATTTAGATGAAGCTACTGCAGAATCTCCAACAGCAACACACACACTAATACTGTCAGAAGATAATGAGTCTTCTTCAAGTTCTGAAGATAGTGTGTCTGTTGATACTCCAGCTCCCATTTTAGGAAAGGAGGCACTTATTGAGAAGTTTGTTGAGCAAGCTACTCCTATTCCTTGGGAAGATACTCACAAAGGTGTAGAGTGGACCAAGAAGTAGAATCAAACTGATTTCATTCCAAGCTCCAAAGTACTAATAGACCATATTGGAAAAGCTGATGAGTTGCTCACAAATTCTGATTTTAAGACACAACTCAAAGTCACAGCTCTATCTACTAAAAATCTTCAAGGTCTACACTCTCAAACTCATGCCAAGGTTGATAAACTTCTTGAGTCATCTGAAAATCTAGATTTGACTCTCAAGATAGACAAGTCAAGGATTATCAGACCTATACATGAGAAAATTAAAGAAATTGAGAAAGTTCAGAAGAAGCAACATGCCCAAATTACCGAGGTCCTGTAAAATAAAGCCTCTTAAAAAGCTCAATTGGATGAAATTCAATCTTCAGAAGAACTTCTTCTCTCTCTCCTACTACCTGATGATGCCAAAAAGGGGGAAAAGGTAGTTAAGTCCAAATGCTCACCCACTCTAATACTGAAGAAGAAGGATGACAAAGGTGATCACCAGGGAAACTCTGATAAGAGTAGAGGTCAGGGAAAAGATCAAGGTCAAGGGCAAAGCAACAAGGTTTCTTCTAGGAAACTAATTACTGATGCAAGGAAATCCTCTATTCAAAAGAAGACAAGTTCTGAAGCTGCTCAAACTCAAAATCTGATAGTAAGTACTGATACTCAAAATCTGATATCAAGTTTTGATGTTCTGATTCAAGGAGGAAGTAAAGACTCTCAAAAGTTTTTGCAAACTCTGAAGCTCAAGGGAAAGCGGACTACTGTCTACTACAAGGATCCCAAGATTCAGACACTTGACGAAGAAACTTCTAGAAGATTATTTCTGAAGCATAATCCTGGAATGGATTTAGAATATCTCAAGGATGAAGAAGCTAGATTTAAAGCTGAAAAGACAAATCTAAAGCCAAAAGCTTCTGTTGCAAAGAAACCTCCAAGGCCTAAGGAAAAAGGCATTGTGATCAAGGATAAATCAAATACTGAGGCATCTAAGCCCAAAACAAGATCACAGATTGAGATTGATCCCAAAGATAAAGAAAAGGGAAAAGTTGATGAACCAATAAAGTTAAAGGAGATGAAAATTCCTCAAATCCTAAAAAACCAGTATGCAAACTGGTTCAAGTTCATGATGATACTTTTGTTGAAGATGAAGATGTTCAAACTCTTAAAAGAAGGAAGATAACTGAAGAATCCAAGATAACCTTTGACAAGGCTCAAGTTGTTCAGAGTGAAGAACAGCAAGCTACAGAAGAAACAACAAGTTCTGACAAGGTCATCAAGACATCAACCTCTGACATAGCTCAAGTTGATTTAGACAAAATGAAGAGTTGAATAGTGAAGAGTTGAAGCAAGTCAAAGCTACACTATCTCAAGTGTAACACCCTCCAAATCCGGGGTATAGATTTGGGGCGTTATTAATAACAATTACCAACTAAAACTGCACAAGCGGAATATAAATATAATAATTACCCCGAACTATCACTACTCAGGATCTTTTAAGGTCTGAGTTTGAAAACAAGAATCACACACTACACTTTATTACAAACCCAACTAAATAAAACCTGTCTCAAGAACTATCTTGATACAAAAATTTATTCTATCTACAGTTTCACTACACAACTTTTATTCAAACTACACAAGACTTTTATTCAACCCAATATTACTACATATCCTGCTACACCTGATCTGGCAATTCAAAGCTCTCTTCGGGAATAGGAAGGAACACTCTTGGTATAAGAGGGTCCCGCTGCTTGACTCGCTTCTTGACTATGCGGGTCCTGATGGGTTTCATTCTCTACCTTAACTGTAAAACAATAGGAGTAACAATAAAAAGGGATGAGCCAAAATTGCTCAACAAGCCTGCAAAAGTATATATATGGTATAGAGAAAGAGAAATAAGAGAAACAATAAGCTGTTGGTTGTAACAACCATCTGTATCTGTATCGAATAGTAATTTGCCAATGATGGCGAGTGCCAAATGAACAAGACTGGAAACAAGAACCAACATATGCACTATAATCTGCTGATCAGTCAGAATATAGTGCGGATCTATACCCAACTGCATAGACCCAACCAACATAAGGAGTACTCAGGCAACTATGGCCTATTAATTAATGGTCTGGGAAAAACCCAGCCTTTATAGTAACCATCCAGTCCAAGGCTGAGCATCCGGAACAATCGGTATGCTATTGATATATCCCAACACCAGGATATACCAGAGTATATGTAGGGTAAAAGAATTGAAATATGAACAGGGAATTCAATAAATTGGGTAAATCAAGAATTGAAATGAAACTGGAACAAGTAATAATAAATGGATAACAGTGTATATGAACAATGATTATCAAAGAGAATTGATACGATAGAAAAGAAATATAAATCACTATTCTGAATTTAGAATAGGGGAAAAACTTGCCTTGCGCGTACTTAACCTGGTTTAACTCACTGCCTTCTGACCCTAGCTTGCTCTGCCTTGCTAACACTGAACAAATCATTGAAAGATAGGTGTTTAGATAATTTACTATATACGTGTATCTTGAATTGATATCACGTAACCTTATCAGTCTACCCATGCATTTCTATCTAACTCGTATATATACATATACATTTATACAGCACGTCTATTCACAGAATCACATAAAGCACGTAGCACATAAAGCACATAATTAATTTCTAGATTTATAATTATTTTTAGAATCAATTCTAGGCTTATACCTGCGTTAACTAGTCTTATCTGATTTTATTATAATTTTTCGGGATTTATTCGGTTCAATTATACCCCTACTAGGACCTACGAACTATCAATTATCACCAAACTACTCTCTTTTGGAAGAATTATAACTTACAACTATTTTTATTAGATTCGTCTCATTTTTCTGAGTCTAGGGGTCTTCGTTTCGCTCAAATCGGATTAACGGTTGAATTATTATCAATTAAACACTGATAATTCAATTTATTGGTCAATATAAATAATTATTGCAACCTCTTAAATCCTAAAATAATTTTTAAATAATTATTTAAGAAAAATCAAAGTCAAAAATAATTTTTTTATAATTTTTGGAGTTAAAACGAAGAAGTTACGATTTATTGAAAATTATGTGATTAATTATCGAAATAATTAATCAATTTTTAAATATTTAATAAATAAATAATTAATAAATAATTAATAATTACTTATTTAATAATTTAAAATAATAAATCCCTAATTATTAGGATTAATCACAATTTATTATAATATTTATAACTTATCGATATTTATTCGATTAGATCGATTATTTACAAATAATCAATCAACTTAAAACTGATACGCTATTTATCGAATAGCTACGAATTATTCGAATTATAGATCACTTAACGATTAATCACTCGTATATTCACGAGCCACTCGCAACTCCCGCATAATTATCGATCTATTAGATTATTATTGAAACTCGTACGATTCGCTAAACAGATAATTACCGATAACTATTTATACGATACGAATAATTATTACAATATTATTCGATTAACTAACGCTCGAATAATAATTCTAATTATCGAATCATTATTCGCACTATTAACTAATTATTAGATTATTAATTACCTCACTTAATATTTCTAATCTTTATTTACTAATTAATTACCTAATTATTAATTAATTACCCAATTATTAATTAATTAGATAATTAATAAATAATTAGATAAATAATTAAATATTTAATTAAATAAATAAATTCGAATTTATAATTAAATAAAATAATTCAGAAATTATAAATACTATTTTTCAGAATATAAAACTAATTTTTAATTAATTTTTAGAATTATTAAAAACTGATTTTAATTACTAAAATATAAATAATTAGTTAATTTAATCAAAAACACAAAAACAGAAACGGGTTGGGTTTTTAGGATCAAACCCGGGTCGTTTCCGGGTTGCAAACCGGGTCGACCTCGGGTTATCGGGTCACGAAGAACAACCCGAATTGCCCAGCAACTCCGACGCCGGCGACGATTCCCGACGATAATCCGGCGACCAAAACACTTGATTCCAGTCGATTCTCCTGCGTTTTCGAAGCATAACAACACCACGACGTCTCCCCCAACCTTTCTCCCTCGTCTTCGTCGAACACGACGGAACCGCAAAGAACAGCGGCGGCGTCGTCGTTTTCCGGCGATGCTAAAACGGACTTCAACAATCACAAACCCGGTACCAAACGACAGGAAAAACGACGATCTACACGACTATGCTAACAGAATCATCAAACAATCAACAGAAATCAAAACCCGAATTTAAAGATTAAACCCGAAATAACAAATCAAAAATCAAGAAATCAATCAACAAAAACGTTGACATAATCATAAACTACGAATCACCAGCTTCAATTTGACTACTTACACGCTCGATTTGGACTCCGGAATCACGATGAAATTCGACCTTGATTCTCCTGCTCTGTTCTTCACAGAAACCCTAACCCTAATTCCTTTTTCTTTTCTTTTTATTTTCTGATTTTTAATTGTAATTAACTGAAAAATTAATAGCAAATCAGGTTTTTATATTTATGAAAATAATACTCCTAAGTAAAATTAAGGGTCTAATTATACTCCTATTAAAAATATTTGGCCCCAATTTTTATAATTTTTGGGTATTAATATTGAATTTTTAAATATCCAATAAATACAAAATAAATACTAAAAATTCCCAAAAATTGTGAAAAATACAAAAATACAAAGAAAAATGATATATGATAATTTCATGATCATATAAAAATAAAAATGTAATTTTTGTGGGGTTTTTGGTACCCGAAGGGGTCCGGAAAAGTCGTTTTTCGCGAAAAAGGTCAATTTGTAAAACGTCTAGGGGTTCAGAATAGCGATATGGGATAGGACATTTTTGGCAAAATAGGGCCAATGATTTTGTTTGAAATACGGGCTTTTAAAACATAGTTTTGAGCTGTAAGGTTTTGATATAATATATATAACTGACGATAAAACGCTCAATAAATATCCAAAACACGTTTGGATCAAAACAGCCAACACATACACATAGCAGTTAGGGTTTAACGACTTAACACATTTAATCACATAATACACATAATTTATCATTATTATAATATAATACAAGCGTAATTCCTCGGTCGTTACATTCTCCCCCCTTAACAAGATTCTGTCCTCAGAATCACATTATGCAAATAACTGAGGATACCTTTCTAACATTTCACTCTCAAGCTCCCAGGTTGATTCTTCAACCACTGGGTTTCTCCATAAAACTCTCACTAATGACACAGACTTATTTCTTAATATCCTCTCTTGCCTATCTAAATTCTTATTGGCTGCTCTACATATGACAAATCTGCCTGAAGTTCTACTGGTTCATATTCTATTACATGCCTTGTATCAGGATTATACTTTTAAGCATAGATACATGAAATACGTTGTGAATGTGCTGCATATGGGGTGGTAGAGCTAACTCGTACGCAACCTTCCCAATTTTCTTCAAAATCTCAAATGGTCCAACGTATCGTGGCTTCAATTTCCTTTATTGCCAAATCTGGTCAATCCTTTCCATGGCGATATTTTGAGCAATACGTTCTCCTTCCTGATAGTCCACATCCTTCCTTGCTTGGTCTGCATATCTGCTTTGCCTGTTTTGTGCTGTCTCGATTCGTTTTCGAATGAGTTTAATCTTTTCTTTTGTCTGCTGAATTAATTCTGGACCCAAAATCTTGCGTTCTCCAACTTCATCCCAATGCACTGGTGATCTGCATTTCCTTCCATATAATGCTTCATACGGTGGCATTCCAATACTGGCGTGATAGCTGTTATTATAAGAAAATTCCACTAGGGGTAAATGTTCATCCCAACTACCTTCAAAATCGATCGCACAAACTCGTAACATGTCTTCAATCGTTTGAATTGTCCTTTCACTTTGACCGTCAGTTTGCGGATGATAGGCTGTACTCATATTCAACTTCGTTCCTAGACATTCTTGGAATTGTCTCCAAAATCTTGAATTGAAACGAGGATCTCGATCCGATACAATTGATACTGGTACTCCATGACGCATCACAATTTCTTTAAGATAAATGCACTAGCTTGTCCAATGAAAATCTCTCATTAATTGGAAGAAAATGTGCTGATTTCGTCAATCGATCAATAATAACCCAAATTGCATCGTGATTGGCTTTCGTCCTTGGAAGTCCCACTACGAAATCCATCGCTAGATGTTCCCATTTCCATTCTGGAATGTCTAATGGTTGCAATAACCCACTCGGACGTTGATGCTCTGCTTTAACTCGCTGGCATGTGTAGCATTTACTCACCCATTCTGCTATCTCCTTCTTCATATTCGGCCACCAAAAGTTTTCCTTCAAATCGCGATACATTTTCGTGCTTCCTGGATGAATGGAATACTTCGAATTGTGCGCATCTCGCATAATTTCTTCTTTTAATTCTACCACGTTAGGGATCCAGATTCTTGACGTAAAACGTAAAATTCCTTCATTATCTTTCTGAGTTGTAATCTCTTCTCCTGTTAAGTTGTCGTCTTGACTCATCACTTTATCTTGACAATGGCGAATCTTTTCTAGCAACCCTGGTTGAAAAGTCATAGCGTAAATAGTTCCTGCAGATTCATGAGGAATACGAATCTCAATTTCCAATTTGTCGAATTCTTTAACCAATTCTTCACATGAAGTTAACCGATTCAATCTTTCTTTTCTGCTTAGTGCATCTGCTACAACATTTGCTTTTCCTGGATGATAACTGATTGTAACATCATAATCTTTAATCAATTCCAGCCATCGACGTTGTCGCATGTTCAGTTCCTTTTGCGTGAAGATATACTTCAGACTTTTATGATCCGTGTAGATTTCGCATTTTTCACCATACAGATAATGTCTCCAAAGCTTCAATGCAAATACAATTGCTGCCAATTCCAGATCATGCGTAGGATATTTCTGCTCATGAGGTTTAAGTTGTCTCGACGCATATGCAATGACGTTACCATGTTGCATCAACACACATCCTAAACCACGATATGAAGCGTCACTGTAAATAACAAAATTTCCTTGCTCGTCTGGCAGTACTAATACTGGTGCAGTCACCAACCGATTCTTCAACTCTTGAAAACTTTCTTCACATTTACTATTCCATTCGAACTTTTCACTTTGTCGAGTTAATTTGGTCAACGGTGTTGCTATCTTCGCAAAATCTTTGACAAATCTTCGATAATATCCTGCCAAACCTAAGAAACTTCGAACCTCTGTCGGCGTCTTTGGTCTTTCCCAATTCAACACAGCTTCAATCTTTGCTGGATCAACTTGAATGCCTTCTCTGCTGATGATATGCCCTAGAAACTGCACTTCTTTCAACCAAAATTCACATTTTGAAAATTTTGCATAAAGCTGCTCCTTTCGTAATATCTCCAATGTCGTTCTTAAATGCGCTGCATGCTCTTCTCCGTCTTTGAGTAGATCAAAATGTCATCAATAAATACAATGATAAACTTATCCAAATACTTCTTGAATATTCGATTCATCAAATCCATAAACGCTGCAGGTGCATTCGTCAATCCAAAAGCCATCACAAGAAATTCATAGTGTCCGTACCTCGTTCTAAATGCTGTCTTTGGAATATCTTCGGCCTTGATCTTTAACTGATGATAGCCTGATCGTAAGTCGATTTTCGAAAACCATGCTGCTCCTTTTAATTGATCAAATAAATCATCGATGCGAGGTAAAGGATATTTATTCTTGATAGTTAACTTGTTCAGCTCACGATAATCAATACACAGTCGCATACTACCATCCTTCTTTTTCACGAACAATACTGGCGCGCCCCATGGGGATACACTTGGCCTTATAATTCCTTTGTCAAGAAGTTCTTGCAACTGCTTTGCTAATTCCCTCATTTCAACAGGTGCCATTCGATATGGAGCTTTCGAAATTGGTTCGGTCCCTGGCGTCAAGTCAATAGTAAACTCGATTTCTCGATCTGGTGGAAGTCCTGGTAATTCGTCTGGAAAAACATCAAGAAATTCACAAACTACAGGAATATCTTCAATCTTCAAATTTCCCTTATCGCATCCCGTACATAGGCTAAATAAGCTTGACATCCTTGACGTAGCAATCTTCTCGTCTGCATTATTGATAGGAATTTCTGCTTTTGCTTCTCACCTTTAAATATTACCGTTTCATTTTCTTCAGTTTGCAATTTCACTCTCTTATTCGCACAGTCAATTTGAGCATTATTACTAGATAGCCAATCCATTCCTAGAATAACATCAAACTCCCCTAACCTAAAAGGTATCAAATCAACTGAAAAATGACATCTTCCTATCTCAATATCACAACTCGGGCATACTCGATCTACTGCAACCTGATCATTATTCGCTAATTTTATGACTAACACTTCATCCAACCACTGAACCTCACAATCTATCTTAGAGATAAAAGCTTCAGAAATAAAAGATCTAGTAGCTCCTGAATCAATCAATACCAAAGCATTTACGGAATTTACAGGAAGTGTACCTGCAACCACATTCGGACTCTGTACCGCTTCCTTCATTGACATGTTGAAAGTCCTTGCTTTGGGCTGATGTTGCTGTGGTAATGGAGGTGGAGGTAATGCTAAAACTCTTGGAATACTAGCCATTGCAATTCCTCTGCAGTCCTGGCGATATGTCCTTTTCTCCCACATTGAAAACAAGTAACTTCTGCTTTTCCCATCGGACATTCTCCAGAATAGTGTCCCCTTTGCTTGCACTTGAAACACGTGACATTTGGCTTGTTGCAAATTCCCGTATGCTTTCTACCACACGTTCTGCAATCAGGTACAGGCGGTCGAATAAGCCTTTGCTGAGTTGGGGCAGGTAGTCGATTACCCATCCTCTGGTTGTTTTGTTCTGGCCTCCTAAAGTTTACTTTTCCTCGAGCTTGAAATCCCGGCCTTTTGTTGAAACGATTCTGAAAATTCCCTGGTCCTTTCTCTTTCTGAGCTGCTTCGCTTTCTCCTTCAATAATCATAGCCTTCTGAACAACAGCCGTATAAGTTGTCAATTCAAACACAGCTACCCTGCTACGAATCCATGGTTTTAGTCCTTGCTGAAATCTCTTGGCCCGCTTCTCGTCCGTATCCACCTGCTCTGGAACAAACCTTGCCAATTCAGTAAACTTGGTCTCATAATCCGCAACCGATAAGTTGTCTTGTTTCAGCTCCAGGAACTTGATCTCCATCTGGTTTTCATAAAACGAGGAAAATATTTCTCCAAGAAAAGATCAGTGAATCTATCCCAGGTCACCACACCTTCTTCTTCCAAAGCTTTCTTCGATTCCCACCAGTAATTAGCTTCGCCTTTCAGGAAATAGCTAGCAAAATCCGTCTTCTGCTCTTCCTCAACCTTTACCAACGAAAAAGCCTTTTCCATCTCTTTCAGCCAAGCTCTCGCTTTTGTAGGATCCGTGGAACCCATAAATTCCGGTGGCTTCACCGACTGAAATTGCTTGAAAGTGGTCGTAGGCGCTGCTGGTGGTACTTGATGTCCTGGATGAGCGGCTTGCTGTAACATCTGTTGCTGGAACTGCTGTTGCTGCTGCATTTGTTGTTGCATCATCAACATTTGCTGTTGCATGAGATTAAACATCTGATCCATCTGTTTATTATTGTTTTGGCCCTCGGTGTTCCCATTCGATGAATCGGGTTGTGCTTTTCTTTTAGGTGCCATCTTTCTGGTAAATAAACAATGGTCTTCTTTAATAACAGTATATTAAACATATATTAAAACAGTCGATTTGAGGAAATAAAACAGCTTATTAAATAACTGAATAGATAAAACAGTATTATTTTTTTAAAAATAAGGGTACAACATGATCGTAAATAAAACTACATTTGTAAATATGCAATGGTACTGAAATAAATATAAATGCTTAAATAACTGGAAATAAAATAAAGAAAACGTGCAAAAGATCATCTCGTATATATATAGGTAGAACACCAGCTACAGGTGTCAGTGCTTGATACAAAAACCTATGATATAACAGTCATACTGCTACTACTACTATCGGTCAAAGTCAGTAACTACACTCATACAAACTAGTCATACAATACTATGCTGCCTCTATCTACAAAATATACATAATACACACTCATGATCTGCTGGTCTCAAAATCCTGGTGGTACGTGGCTCAACTCCTCCTGCAATGCCTCTAGCACTGCCTCGGTAAGTCCCAATGCTCTGCGATATGCTGTCTCCGCACTAAGATCCTGCTGTCTCAAATCAGTAAGCTGCTGCGAACTAACCCGGTGAATATGATGTAGCCTCTCTCTCAGTATATAATCCGGTCGTAATGCTCTGACAGGACCATCCGTCTGTGTCTCATACAACCCAAGGATCCCTACACTGGTTCTGCCATCTAATCCTCTCCTCCCTCTCTGCCTGAAAGCGCTGGTAAGTCACGGTATGATGCTCCCGAAGATCAGTGCTGGAACCTCGAGAAGGTAATGGTCCACACCATATCATCCATAAACTCTGGCTGAGGAAACTGATAAACTCCTGGAACAGGTGCATAAATGGCTAATGGGGCAGGAAATAAGACAGGCTGCTCCATCGGCGCATACACTGGCGGCTCTGCCTCTGGCTCCATATGTGGCAGCTCTGGAATCTCGACTGGTGGCATAGGAATCTGAGGCTCTAAATCCTCCCACTGCGGAAGATCAACCATACAGGAATATCGAACATCGGAACTCTAATGGTGGAAAATCTGGTATCTCTGGCTCAAAATATGGAAAATAATCTGCAAAACCTGGTACCTCTGGGGGAAGTGGTATCTCTGGTGCTGGCTCAGGTGGCAATGGAGGTAAGATCTGCTCTGACACTGGGGCTACTACCGGTGCATCCACTGGATCTGTCTCGGTCCTCTCCGTAGATGATGATAAAGAAGCCATCTAATATACATAAAAATAATAACACAAAAACAATCAAATCACAATCCTAAACTCATAACTTCTAATCACATAGACAAACAATCCTAACACTCTTACTCTCATCCTATCTCATTTTCCTATCTTATCTTAGCCCTAACGTTCTTGTTTTCAAAGGTCAAACCTAAGCTCTGATGCCAACTGTAACACCCTCCAAATCCGGGGTATAGATTTGGGGCGTTATTAACAACAATTACCAACTAAACTGCACAAGCGGAATATAAATATAATAATTACCCGAACTATCACTACTCAGGATCTTTTAAGGTCTGAGTTTGAAAACAAGAATCACACACTACACTTTATTACAAACCCAACTAAATAAAACCTGTCTCAAGAACTATCTTGATACAAAATTTATTCTATCTACAGTTTCACTACACAACTTTTATTCAAACTACACAAGACTTTTATTCAACCCAATATTACTACATATCCTGCTACACCTGATCTGGCAATTCAAAGCTCTCTTCGGGAATAGGAAGGAACACTCTTGGTATAAGAGGGTCCCGCTGCTTGACTCGCTTCTTGACTATGCGGGTCCTGATGGGTTTCATTCTCTACCTTAACTGTAAAACAATAGGAGTAACAATAAAAAGGGATGAGCCAAAATTGCTCAACAAGCCTGCAAAAGTATATATATGGTATAGAGAAAGAGAAATAAGAGAAACAATAAGCTGTGGTTGTAACAACCATCTGTATCTGTATCGAATAGTAATTTGCCAATGATGGCGAGTGCCAAATGAACAAGACTGGAAACAAGAACCAACATATGCACTATAATCTGCTGATCAGTCAGAATATAGTGCGGATCTATACCCAACTGCATAGACCCAACCAACATAAGGAGTACTCAGGCAACTATGGCCTATTAATTAATGGTCTGGGAAAAACCCAGCCTTTATAGTAACCATCCAGTCCAAGGCTGAGCATCCGGAACAATCGGTATGCTATTGATATATCCCAACACCAGGATATACCAGAGTATATGTAGGGTAAAAGAATTGAAATATGAACAGGGAATTCAATAAATTGGGTAAATCAAGAATTGAAATGAAACTGGAACAAGTAATAATAAATGGATAACAGTGTATATGAACAATGATTATCAAAGAGAATTGATACGATAGAAAAGAAATATAAATCACTATTCTGAATTTAGAATAGGGGAAAAACTTGCCTTGCGCGTACTTAACCTGGTTTAACTCACTGCCTTCTGACCCTAGCTTGCTCTGCCTTGCTAACACTGAACAAATCATTGAAAGATAGGTGTTTAGATAATTTACTATATACGTGTATCTTGAATTGATATCACGTAACCTTATCAGTCTACCCATGCGTTTCTATCTAACTCGTATATATACATATACATTTATACAGCACGTCTATTCACAGAATCACATAAAGCACGTAGCACATAAAGCACATAATTAATTTCTAGATTTATAATTATTTTTAGAATCAATTCTAGGCTTATACCTGCGTTAACTAGTCTTATCTGATTTTATTATAATTTTTCGGGATTTATTCGGTTCAATTATACCCCTACTAGGACCTACGAACTATCAATTATCACCAAACTACTCTCTTTTGGAAGAATTATAACTTACAACTATTTTTATTAGATTCGTCTCATTTTTCTGAGTCTAGGGGTCTTCGTTTCGCTCAAATCGGATTAACGGTTGAATTATTATCAATTAAACACTGATAATTCAATTTATTGGTCAATATAAATAATTATTGCAACCTCTTAAATCCTAAAATAATTTTTAAATAATTATTTAAGAAAAATCAAAGTCAAAAATAATTTTTTTATAATTTTTGGAGTTAAAACAAGAAAGAAGAAGTTACGATTTATTGAAAATTATGTGATTAATTATCGAAATAATTAATCAATTTTTAAATATTTAATAAATAAATAATTAATAAATAATTAATAATACTTATTTAATAATTTAAAATAATAAATCCCTAATTATTAGGATTAATCACAATTTATTATAATATTTATAACTTATCGATATTTATTCGATTAGATCGATTATTTACAAATAATCAATCAACTTAATTAACTGATACGCTATTTATCGAATAGCTGAATTATTCGAATTATAGATCACTTAACGATTAATCACTCGTATATTCACGAGCCACTCGCAACTCCCGCATAATTATCGATCTATTAGATTATTATTGAAACTCGTACGATTCGCTAAACAGATAATTACCGATAACTATTTATACGATACGAATAATTATTACAATATTATTCGATTAACTAACGCTCGAATAATAATTCTAATTATCGAATCATTATTCGCACTATTAACTAATTATTAGATTATTAATTACCTCACTTAATTATTTCTAATCTTTATTTACTAATTAATTACCTAATTATTAATTAATTACCCAATTATTAATTAATTAGATAATTAATAAATAATTAGAAATAATTAAATATTTAATTAAATAAATAAATTCGAATTTATAATTAAATAAAATAATTCAGAAATTATAAATACTATTTTTCAGAATATAAAACTAATTTTTAATTAATTTTTAGAATTATTAAAAACTGATTTTAATTACTAAAATATAAATAATTATTAATTTAATCAAAAACACAAAAACAGAAACAGGGGTTGGGTTTTTAGGATCAAACCCGGGTCGTTTCCGGGTTGCAAACCGGGTCGACCTCGGGTTATCGGGTCACGAAGAACAACCCGAATTGCCCAGCAACTCCGACGCCGGCGACGATTCCCGACGATAATCCGGCGACCAAAACACTTGATTCCAGTCGATTCTCCTGCGTTTTCGAAGCATAACAACACCACGACGTCTCCCCAACCTTTCTCCCTCGTCTATTCGTCGAACACGACGCCGGAAACCGCAAAAAGAACAGCGGGCGGCGTCGTCGTTTTCCGGCGATGCTAAAACGGACTTCAACAATCACAAACCCGGTACCAAACGACAGGAAAAACGACGATCTACACGACTATGCTAACAGAATCATCAAACAATCAACAGAAATCAAAACCCGAATTTAAAGATTAAACCCGAAATAACAAATCAAAAATCAAGAAATCAATCAACAAAAACGTTGACATAATCATAAACTACGAATCACCAGCTTCAATTTGACTACTTACACGCTCGATTTGGACTCCGGAATCACGATGAAATTCGACCTTGATTCTCCTGCTCTGTTCTTCACAGAAACCCTAACCCTAATTCCTTTTTCTTTCTTTTATTTCTGATTTTTAATTGTAATTAACTGAAAAATTAATAGCAAATCAGGTTTTATATTTATGAAAATAATACTCCTAAGTAAAATTAAGGGTCTAATTATACTCCTATTAAAAATATTTGGCCCCAATTTTTATAATTTTTGGGTATTAATATTGAATTTTAAATATCCAATAATACAAATAAATACTAAAAATTCCCAAAAAATTGTGAAAAAATACAAAAATACAAAGAAAAATGATATGATAATTTCATGATATATAAAAATAAAAATGTAATTTTGTGGGGTTTTGGTACCCGAAGGGGTCCGGAAAAGTCGTTTTTTCGCGAAAAAGGTCAATTTGTTAAAACGTCTAGGGGTTCAGAATAGCGATATGGATAGGACATTTTTGGCAAAATAGGGCCAATGATTTTGTTTGAAATACGGGCTTTTAAAACATAGTTTTGAGTTGTAAGTTTTGATATAATATATATTAACTGATGATAAAATGCTCAATAAATATCCAAACACGTTTGGATCAAAAAAACAACAACAATCACTAGCAGTTAGGTTTAACGACTTAAAACACATTTAACCACATAA
>NW_027421819.1:0-34798 GCF_009905375.1 Apium graveolens
CTCACATACTCCGCCTCAGCCTCAGGAGTCAAAGTCTAGGCCTCACACCACCTGCACTCAAAGAATCGGTGGTGCTGCTATTTACTTGAGTTCACTATCTTTTTGGTGCCATTGAGATTGAGAGAGTTTGAGAGAATAGAAGTTTGTAAGAGAGATTGTGTGTTTGAGAGTTTTGAGAAGTGATGGAGAAGTTTGTGTATAAGGGTATGTATATATAGGAGATTGGGAGTGAATTGGTTATGGAAAATGAGTGGGAATTGATTATGGGAATAATGGGTTGATTTGGAGAGGGAAATTTGGGATGTGGAAGAGTAAAAATCGGGTGGGAATTGATTTTGTATTAAAAACCTCAATTTTTTCTTCAAAAACTGGCTTAGATTTTTTTTCATAATCAGGGACCCGGCGCGGCCGCGCGCTACGCCCAGTTTCTGCCATTTCAGTGCGGCGGCGCGCTAGATCAGCGTGGGCGCGCCCAGTTTCTGGAATTTCAGCGCGAATGCGCGCTAGATCAGCGCGGGCGTGCCGTGCTACTGAAGTTGGCCCTGGATTTTTTTTGTTCTTCTGATTTTTATGTGTTTTCTCTTTCTTTCTGCTTCCTCTATCTACTAATGTACAACATACTTGGGTTGCCTCCCAAGAAGAGCTTGATTTACGTCGTTAGCTTGACGTGGAATCTCGAGATCAAGTAGTCAATAAAACGGCACTAACCACCTCACGGTTTGCCATCTCCCCATAGTAGTGCTTCAACCTCTAACCATTTACCTTAAATGCTTGGCCTAGGTCATTCTCAAAAATCTCCACAGCTCCATGCAGAAACACAATTTTGATTATGAAAGGCCCTGACCATCTTCGACTTCAATTTTCCGGGGAAAAGACGGAGACGAGAGTTAAACAATAGAACTTGTTTCCCGACACAAATGACTTTAGCACTAGACCCCGATCGTGCCACCTCTTGACCTTCTCCTTGTGCATCTTGTTATTTTCACAAGCTTGAAGCCGAAATTCGTCGAGTTCATTCAATTGAACCATTCTCTTCTTACCAGCTGTATCCAAATTAAGGTTCAACTTCTTCAACGCCCAATACGCTTTATGCTCGAGCTCCACCGGCAAAAGACGCCCCTTACCATAAACCAACCGAAATGATGACATTCCCAATGGAGACTTGTATGCTGTTCTATACGCCTAAACAGCTTCATTAAGCTTCAAAGACCAATCCTTCCTTGATGGACACACAACTTTCTCTAAGATACGCTTGATCTCCCTGTTAGACACCTCTGCTTGACCATTAGTCTGAGGATGGTAGGATGTGAAAGGAATATGTCCTAAGTCCAATCGTGTATTAGGATTTAGGAATACTTTTATGTAATCTGTTTTGATTTCATTGATATTAATAAAAGACTTGTTTTATTTTTATTACGGGCTCTATCTATTTAAGTGTTTAAATAAGATATACCATAGTTTAGAGTAAAGCTTTTTATGGATTATGATGAGATCATAAGTGAGACCTAAAAAGATGATAACTCTAAACTTAAATAGTTCCTGGTCATAGGATTACTAACTGGTAATTAATAATCCGCAAAGATCGGTACGTACTATGCTTGCTTCATTATGAAGGATGTCTGTTCTCATAGACATTTGTGTGGTGATACTATAGCTAGTATGTAGGTGCTTATAATAGAATAAGTTCACTGAACATGACTCGCACAGCTGAACAACTGATGGAGTTCACTCACGTGTCAGCGGTTGTTCGCAGAGTGATAGTTGTACAAGTATCCTTAGACTTGAGGTCATCATAGTCATCTTGTGTACACTGAACTATGCTTTGGTTTAGTTCTTAGTCTCCAGGGACAATTATTAGGGCTCTTCTGGGAATAATTTTGAATGTTGATCTGGGTTCTACAAGTGCTGTAGATCGTCTGGGTATTTTTTTCATAATTTTAGGATGTAAAGATTTTTTATTATGAATTTTTGAAGTTCTTACAATTAAATTCGTAATTAAATAATCATATATATAAATATGAATTGTAAGTATATATATTTGTACATCTATTGTCATCTGCTGTTGATTGATGTCTGAGATGGCACGGAAACAAAGCAATGCACGGACAAAGAATAGAAGGCAGACAAAGGTACAGGTTCTGTCAGGCGCGGCGGCTGCTGTCGGGCGCGTGTGGCGCACGCGCGCGGGAAGGGCTATTGCGCATTTGTAGAATGCGTTACACCCTTTATTGGCTTAAAAGGGGTGTAACGCATCACGGGAATGCGTTACAGGTCCTGTAACGCGTTCCTGTAATGCGTTACAGCCCGTCTGTTGATTTTAAAATTGATTTTCTGGGAGTTTCGTAACTCCGTTTTGGGCGTGCAATATACCGTTGGATTCGTTTTTTGAGACGGATCTAATGGAGTGATCAATTTTAGTTTATATAAAAGTTTTGAACTGTTTATATTTTATGAAGTGTTTTAAAGCTGTTTTGATCGTTTGAATTGATTTTAAATGTTTCTTGTGATACATAGAGATGTATATTGCTTGTTCTAATGTGCTAGATGATGTAACATGTCTACCTTGATGTTTATTCATGTTGATATATGTGATATATGCTTAGTTTATCATGCGATGATAGATTTAGGTGAACTTAAATAAACATAAGGCGTTTGTTAGACAACCTAGTATAGTGAAATTGTTTCATAACCTTAATAATAATATTATGAATACAATCATGAGATTCTTGTGTTTATGAAACACGTAATTGAATATGAATTTTCGATATGAGAGAAAGGATGATTCTGTCAACAATAGATTTATATCTGTAAGAAAGGGTTATTAAGTGACGCCTCTTGACAATGCTCCACCCGATCTGGGAATCATTATTGATTATTGATTTAAAATATTTAATTTAAAAGGAAGAATCTCTTTATAATATGATTATGATTGTAACGTAATATAATCCCTCTAAAATTAAATAATTTAAGTAGTAATTAGCCAATGACACAACGGGCTTGTGTCGGTCATAGCCTTCCAACATGGTAGAAAGTAGTTCTTATTTTTGAATCATTGTCGTTTCGTGCCACAACCGAGGGCTTTGATTTTGAAATAAGAAATACTTGTCTATTACATAGAGATGTGTACATTGAATAAGAATTTAAATGTCGTTACGTGCCACAGCCGTGGGCCTTTGGGGACTGATTCAATTGTACGGAATGTTGGGTTAGACTTGACTTAGAATATTGAGTTTGTCGTGCCACAGCCGTGACTCAATTATTCAAGAGGTTAAAGTTTGATTAGGGAATAACATAAGATGTAATTGACAAGAGTTGTCTGCCTATTGAACATTACATGGCGTTTCGTGCCACAGCCGGGGTTGTGTAATGGAATGTAGGATCCCTATTCCCACTAGCATTATGAATGCTTAATTTTTCACGTAGGGGGTTGAATAAATTAGGAAAACTAGTGGGAGCCACTTATGAATAAAGACCCGATTCATGTAGTGTTTTAAAATGAAATAGAATATTTTCTAAGTGTTGTTATGTTTTATCATTTACAGATTTACAATATACATTATGTCTTCTGCACTATCACTCAGGAGCATACTAGATGCTCATAAACTGACTGGTCCTAATTATGTTGACTGGTTTCGAAACTTGAGAATTGTTCTCAGGATTGAGAAGCTGGAATACGTGATTGACTCACCTAAGCCTACTGAACCTGCTAGTGATGTACATAATGATGAATATGTTGTGTATCGTAAGTGGTTAGATGATGCAAATGTTGCTCAATGCATCATGCTAGCTTCCATGAACATTGAGCTACAGAAGCAACATGAGCATATGGATGCTCACACTATCCTCGTGCATCTACAAGAGTTGTATGATGTGGCAGGGGGACAGCTCGATATGAGATATCGAAGGAGCTGTTCGGTTGTAGGATGTCTGAGGGATCATCTGTGAATGACCATGTACTTAAGATGATCAATTTGATTGAACGTCTTGGACAACTTGGTTTTGCCATAGATGGGGAGCTGAGCCAAGACTTGGTCTTGCAATCGCTTCCGAGTTCGTTCTCGCAGTTTGTTGTGAACTTTCACATGAATAAGTTGGATGTCAGCCTGCCTGAACTCCACAACATTGTAATAACCCCAATTTTTGGAAATTTTTGAAACCCTTATGAATAGTGTTTTTGCTGAATGAGAAAACTTTTCATGCCACACTATGTAGGGGTTCTGATATGGATATTCTGAGATTTTATTAGTACTTTATATGGGATATAAGTGTATGTAAAGATCGTCAGAATCCAAATCCGAACACTTTGATTTTTCCCGGAAATCCAATAGATACGGAAAGAATTGAGTATAAGGTAACAGGATAAAAGGATTTAAATTAAAGGATTATAAGAGAGGATCATAAAAGGAATAATGTATTGAGAAAGGTTAAGGGAACCTAAGTAATAAGATCCCGGGTATGATCCCTCAAACGATAAACGAAAACGAAAATTAAGCGAACCGTATAACAGATCAGCGGTCATTAGGCAAATATTAGGAAGTTAATCAAGGGATTAGAGAGGATGATGTCACCCAACCAATGAAAGAGGACAAGGAGGGGAGGATGACATCATGAGGATGACACAAGCATGACATGGGAAGGAAGGAGGTGGTGAATTTTTAACCACACAAATCAAGGGCAACAGGTAATTGACTAAACAAACACAAAAACAAACAACCAAGCCAAGTAAATCATTTTCATCAAAATCAAAAAGAAACCAAGGCATTGTTCTTCATGCTCTCGGCCAAAACAGAACCAGAACACTAAAACTGCTGTATCTCCTTCATTTCTCACTCAAATATTGTGTTCTATAGCTCATTGGAAAGGTATTGAGATGGCCTACAACTCTTGTTCACAAGTCTCGTCCAAATAATCATGGTAAGACCCTCATTTTTACAGTTCTTTAAATCGGACTTTTAGAAACTTCAAAGCCTAACTTGTGTTCTTGATTTCTTTGGAAAGATCAAGCTTGTAGGAGGCTCCCTAAGGCTTCCTAGCAACTTAACACCTCCCAAGGAAGGTATAAACTTCAAACCCTAGCCTTTACTTTATTTGTTAGTAAGTTTAATGGTTGGTGTTGTGAAATGAGAAGCATGGATTGTGATTATTAGTAGTTTGGTTTGATTTGGAAGTGTTTTGGTAATTGAAGCTTGATTATAGTTCATAGGTCTTGATTGTGGTTGTTTGAGTTGAAAACCTTGGAGATTATGGACTGATGTGGTATGGTTTAGGTGAAGTTTTGTTGTATTGATGGTTATGAGTTGGTTGGTGGTTAATTGGAGTAGTTTAATCATTGGTAATCGCGTAAACATAGCCGTCGTAACGTCCGATTTTCTTAGACTGTTTTTGTGCATAACATTAGGACCCGAGAACCCCCTGCTAGATTATGACCACTGCCATGTTTAGATAGCTCATGTTACGAGCTTCGTTTTGATATGTAGTTGTCGTTTATTCCGATGCACGGTTTAGAGAAACGACCGTTTCAAGTAACGGCGTTTCGCGAACGAAACTTTTCCCCTCGCCTTACTTTGAAACATAGGTTAAAGACCAAAAAGGTTAATTAATGTATGAAACATTTATGGTAAGTGTGTTAGGCAGTTGGTAAGACACTCGCGAAGGAATCGCCTTAAAACTCGTAAAGGTTAAATTATTAAAAATGGTGGAGCCGAGGGTACCGGTGACTTAAGCAAATCAGTAAGCGCAAAACAAGCGTTAGAGTCTAAGTTAGTTAAAGTATAGATTTACAAGTGACTTTGGTTTAATTCCAACTTACTTGTTGTTTATAGGTTACCAGACTCGTCCGAGCTTCTCACCCCAGTCGCTCAGGCAAGTTTTCTACCCGTTATACTGTTGTTGTGATGTATATATGTATATGCATTCTTGTGATAATGCATATTGTTATTAGCAAATTTTGCGATATATTGAGCATGTGATATGGTATATATGCATGCCTGTTTCGTATCTTGCCATATATATCTGTTGATTCAGTTGATAATACCTATGCTAGAGAATAGCGGTAATTGCATATACCCTTAGTATAGGGACCCAAAGGTGAAAACATTTTCTAAAACCGGGAGTCGAGGATCCCGAGTAGATTAATTATATATATATTTATATATATATGGTTATAGTTTTCAAAACTATTAATCGAATAAGGTTTATTCGATAACTTTATTTTATTAATGAATATTATCTTGAATATTCATTCGAGGGCTTATGACTCCTTTATATTATTATTGAATATTACTTGATATTCATTTGAGGATGTATGACTCCTTTATTTTATTTAATGAATATTATTTATAATATTCATTCGAGGTATTATGACTCCGCTTATTACTGAAATATATTCTTTATTTTATTAAAGAATAAGTGTCATAATCAAACTTATTTTGATTATTCAAAAAGATATTACTTTCGTATAAGTATATCTTTGATTAATTGCTATTCATTCAAGTATAAGTTTTCCAACTTCTACCTCAATTATTCTTTATGGGAATATTATTTAAATAATAATATTCAGATATTTCTTTCATATTGGGACTGATTTATTTTATTAAATCAGCATTACTCCAAACATTCTTAAAAATGTTTTCGAGTCTTCAAAATGATTTAAAAGTAGAGGATCCCAAAACTTTTTAATTTAAGATCTTCCTTTTAAGGGGACTTGAATACTCGCTCAAAACTAGGGATCCGGCTCTGTGGTGTATTTTATATTCGCAACAAGGTTGCTGTTTTGATAATGAATTGATTACTTGCCCAATGTTCGGGAAGTAAGCCCATCTAATTGAGTCGGCATAAGCGACAGGCCGGGGTACGGTCTATCAAAGTGTAAGTGGCTGGGTGGCAGTCCATCAACGCGTGAGTGGCCGGGTAACGGTCTAGCGCGAGGTCCTAATGCGGCCAGGGTGATGACCGGTGAGGAATTCATCCATCTACAGTAGAAAAGGTTACTTATTGGTATCTTTGCCTGATCAGCAAGATATCTGGTTTATGCCAAAATTCTTTTCCTTCCAAATTCATTGGATATTGCAACTCTGTTCATACTTTACATGACAGAGGTTTTCAGGAAATGTATGGGAGATATATGAATATATTATATATCGGGACTTAATGAAGTATCTCGTAACTTCATTATTTATAATGATATTCAAAGATTGAATCTATTCAAATCTTGTCTTGTAGTCTCATCTATGTGATGAACCTTTGAAACTGATTATAACTTGAACGGGGTAGTTCAAGTAGTATTTGGGAAAGATATAAGTATTTTGGGGTATCTTGTAACTTCATCTTTTAAACTTATATCTAGTTAATGATTGTCTTATGAATGACAAAGATTTTCGGAAAAACGTTGAGACAAGGTTAGATATATGAGATCACCTTGCAACGATATTTTTTATATACAGTTATAACTGGAACTCTGTGTATTATGCATGGAAGAGGACTTCCATATTTTGAAAAGTATATATGTATATATATATACTGAATATTTTGCGACTTCATCGCATTAAGATATCAACTTGGTTCATTTCTTTTGACCAAGACTTTCATGAGTGCTATGAGAAGGCTCATATATTGTAATCATTATACATATTATTTTGGTGGGCTTGCTGCTCACCCTTGCTTTATTTCTTCATCACACAACAACAGTTAGGAAAGATGGCCAGACTCCAGCAGACCCAGCGCAAGCGCGTGGGAAGCGTCCCGCGTCTTCCCGTTGATGTTGTAGCTGCTATAGCTGCAGAGGTAGATCTATTGTAGATCAGACCATCTACTTTTGAGAATCAATTATGTATAATTATAACTTGTGGCAGATAATGGCAATTAACTGTAAATTTATCAAGTAATCATTTTGGGTTGTAATAACTTTTAAATTGTGGATTCAAAGACTTGTACTTATTTAAATTTCATCTCTGAGACTATAACGGGTTGTGGTGTGTGTTAGTGTGGGGTCACAGCATAAGGTTATTATTATTAATTAAGTGAAGTGATATTGTGGAAAGAAAGACCGTGACGACCCGGATCCCCGACCCCGGATCTGGGGGTGTTACAGAAATGGTATCAGAGCTAAGCGTTATAAACCTCAGAGATGATGGGACGTTAAGATAATAAGTTCACTAAGATAATAAGAACTCTTGCCAAGTTCATAGTCGGACTACCTAACGTAGTACTGACAGTTAAAACCCTTATGGGAACCCTTATAAATGTAGCGATAGAAGCGTAGTTCGTTATCGTATATGGTAGCGGGACTCCGAACCCTGAGTTGAGGAACAACATCGCGATGATTTTATTACTAATTGGAGATCGGATTGTGGATCCGATAGAGTGTCCTAATGCAGGACCGGATGATGTTGATATTGAGGATGTAGCGGTTGAGGATGTTGTCCTAGAAGGGATAGTTGTTGAGGAGGATCCCATGGAGGATCCTGACAGATGGAAAAGGACCACTGATGAATTGATGACCATGGTTTGGTCGACTACCAGAGGTAGGATTGGCCGGTCACTACCGGAGGTTCGTTCAAGTTGTAAAGATAGTAGCCCCTTTAACGCGGCTTACTCGTAAGACTGAGAAGTTCGAATGGACAGAGAAATGCGAGAACAGCTTTCAAGAACTGAAGCAGAGGTTGGTGATGGCCCCTATGCTGGCGTTGCCGGATGGAAAAGGAGATTTTGTGAAGTGTAGTGACGCTTCGCACAAGGGCTTAGGGTGCGTGCTTATGCAGCACGGTAAGGTAATCGCGTACATGTCAAGACAATTAAGGTAATATGAAATTCGATATCCCCGCCATGAGCTTAGGCTCGTGGCAATAGTTTTACCCTAAAGATTGGAGGCACTACTTGTATGGAGAGAAGTGCGAGAATTACCTAAGCCATAAGTGCTCTAGTACATTTTCGTAGAAAGAGCTCAACATACCAGAGGAGGCAGTTAGAGCTAATCAAGAATATGATTGGGAGATTCTTTATCATTCGGGGAAAGCCAATATGGTGGCTGATGCCCTTAGTAAAAAGGAGAGACTCAAGATGATAATGTCTTTTGGAGAGTTTATAAGAGATTTTGAGAAAATGGAAATAGAGTGAAGGTAACCGGAGCCGGTACCGAAAAGCTGTTTGAGATTGCAATACAGCCCGAATTATTGGAAAAGATCATATTGTGCCAGAAAAAGTTATGAATGAAGGCAGAGAGCCAACAATTAGATAAAAGATTAATACGAGAAAGATGATAAGGGAATAATGAGGTATTCCTATAGAATTTGGGTTCCGAAAGTTCAAGAGCGTAAGGATGAGAACTTAGATGAGCCATAGTTTGAGGAATAAGATTTAGAGCAAACCCTGAACGTGATAGTCAGGGAGGTCGCCATCAAGATAGAAGGAACCCATGACATAATGGAGTGGAAAATGAGGATTTTAAATTAAAAGATGACCCCAATTATGGGGAGTAGGATGAAACATTTCATACTAAGGAAACAAAAGTCGAGTAAGGAAAGGAGACCCGAGACGGTACTCCTATACGGCAATTCATGGACCTGTCTAAGAACTTAGACTATTATCCCCAACCACCACCCTGAGGAGACAGTGCGGTGAGAAATTCTTTCAGGACCTTTAAGTCGCTAAGCTCTCAGAGTTCCATGGAACAAGCTGACCCAGCCGAGGCAAGAGCCTGGCTAAAGGAAATAGGAATCATTTGAGATTCTAAATGATTGACGAACCACAAAGGACTGTTTTTGTCACTTACCCTCCTAAGAGAGAGGCCACCCGCTGGTGAAAGACCAAGAAAGGCACGGAGCCAGAGGTTATAATAAACTGATTTAAGTTCAGTCAATTGTTTTCGGAAAGTACTTCCCAAGGTTATGGAGATAGTGTAAAAGCTTTAGAGCCAGAACAAAGGCAGACGAGTATGATGAATTATGAATCTAAGTTGTAAAAGTTGTCAAGATTCGTTCTGAGGACACGAATCCAGAATGACGGGATGTTTGAAATCAATGCTTATGTTGTGTTGGTTCATGAAATAATGATAAGAGAAAGGAAAATAAAAAGAAACTGAAGTGGAAAGGAATATAAAGGCAATAGAGTTTGAGGAATGATAAGGGAGTTGGGTATGAGGAAACCCTAAAGACTCGTAGCAATAGAAATAGAAAAGTATGTAATCGTCAGGATGAGGGTGATTCACCATGAGTTAAATTGATGGTTGAAGGCATAAGAGATACATATATTTATCCCCTGTAAGTTGGGAGGATTCGAAAAACCTTGAGATAGTTCGAAGGATAAATAATGAGACGCGGATAGACTGAGGAGACAAGGAAGTAAGAAATTAGGAAAATTGGATGAAGGAAGTGACCTTCAAGAATGTGAAGTGTAAGACCGGTGGCTTGATACCCAGAAAGGGAGACGCCAGGTATGAAAGATATCCCAACATTGAGGTGACTGTTGAGATAAACAACAAAAGTAAATAAGGAATTATTAAGAAGAAGTTCACGTTGAACACGACCAATATCTTCCAGAACATCCATGTTATCATTACCAAATCAGGAAAGAAAAGCGGATACCATTGTTATCTTTTGGAGGCCATATGGATTGACCTCAATTTGAATAAGGATGCTATTATGAAGTTAGGTATAGACTATCGAGGTGGGAATGATTGAATAAGATACCCTATCAGGGATATATGACTTTTTATCCATGGAAGGATGCTGTACCTTTTTAAAGGTGGAATTAAGGATAGAACATCGGTAACTTAAAACGAATCCTAGGGGAATGCATAAAGGTTGGCATTTCACCCTTAATAGGGATAGTATGAGTTTTGACAGTATGAATTGGAAAGGATTAAGGTAATAATAACCTTTAAGGATCAGTGGAGAAATTTTTCAGAAGTATATAGACAATGGTTCTAGTATTAGTAAATGGTATTTTGATATGCCCTGTATATAGGGAATACAGGAGGAACGATTGAAGGATAACCTTAGAGGTTTTACAAGGAGAAAGGAATATTCGAAATTCTCAAGAATAAAAATGTTGATAAAGGAAATATGACATAATTATAATGATGCCAAGTGGGGCACGTGTTAAACCACGAGAAAGTATGGATCGAACCAGTAATGGTCGAAATTGTTCAGGGCAATTAGGACTTAAGATAAAATGTTCTAAGTATGATTGAGAGTCAGTCGTGACAGTGATTAACCTCTAAAGAGGCAATAACTTATGGAAAAATGGTGATATTTTTTTTACTCATCATTTTAAGGAAAACATCTTCACATAAGCAGTGATTGAAATGGTAGAAAATTTATTTGGAGGTGGTTAAAATGACATTGACTGTAAGGAAATTTACTATCAGGAAAGGCCAAAGAGGTGGCCGACACTTTAAAGGTAAAGGATAATTATAGGCTGTGCCAAAGAATACAGTGATGATGGTTAAAGGAAGGTTGTATTATGGTTTGGAAGATTGACATTCCTTCTGATGACTGTGCAATACCCAACCGTAATAGTAGTTGGTAAAGGTTTAATTCGTGTAATCGCCATGAACGGGCTATCTATCTTAGAAGGTACTATCTTGAGATAAGCCAGGACCATGTTTCAAAAAGGACTAAACGAACCTTTGAGTTAAGTCTTCTATTTAAGGCATATGTAAAATGGTATTAACCTGCTATCGTTGCTTTGATTGAAACTCTTCTGCAATTTTATCTGCTTCATGTCATGTATGTATGTCAGGATCAGGAGTGTTCTTCATGAATCATGAATGGTGATTATGTTACCTCCTTAGAAGGATTTGATACGATGTATGGACTCCGTATGGTTAGATATTAAGATTCATGGAAAATGAATGACGACAGTAGGTCAGTGGTGGACCATAGTAAGAGCAATGATTCTGCGAGTAATGAGCTGATTACAACCGTGAGAGTTGTATTGGAATGGGTGTTGAGATTGAGTACCACTAATCGGGTCGTGGTAGTGTATAAGTTATCATTGATAGACTAATTAAGTAGAGTATCTACCTAGTGAATATTATTCTTTCTTATCAATAGAGAGTCGTATTATTATACGAGGAAGGTTGCGGTGCAAGCATAGAATTCTAGTAACGATGATGTATAGAATGAGATCCCAGATTCGATTTTCGATGTCGAGGGAGTTTCAAAGGTGATTGTGTATAAGCTCGAGGAAGAGCATGGGTCCATAGAATGATGGACGGAATAGAAAATATTTAGGCATGTGAAATACGATGCTATAATACTTGATGTTGATATAAATACATATATGTTTTGTTCTCCTATGACAAACCTCTATAGTTCAGAGGTAGGTTCCAAGCCAGATATTTTGTGGCAGTATATTTTTTTATATATACAATTCTCTTCAGTTCGTTCTTTTCTCTTCTTTTCATTTCATGTAAGCTGAGAAGAACAACCCTTCCAGAAGGGGAGGTATTGCCGAATGACTATCTATCTGTGTGATAGAAGCCTAGTAGGATACCACTATTGTTTAATTGCTTGTCAAGTACTAAAGGCTGGCCACCTTCTGTACTAACTATGCGAATAACAAGTGTTCATGATCATAGTGATCTCTCAACAAATTCCTTTACTTCTATATGATTGATCAAATTTGGAAATAGAAACAGCTGAAAAAGGGTAATAATGTGGTATTCGGAATGGAACACATTCGTGATACTAAGGTTGACGTGGTTATTAAAAGGTTATAGAACGCTAACGAGCAAAAGTATAACCAGTATAATATTAGGAACGGAAGGTAGTAGCGATTACGAACTGGAAAAGAATGGGTATTGAGAAGCAAAAGCTCTAATGCTAAAAGCTATAATGAGAGTCTGTGCAATAGACTTGAAAGAAATTGGAATGATCACTTAACACGGATTGAGTTTTCTACGACAATAGATCATATGTCAGTATTGAGATATCGCCTTATGAGATCCTTGAGGGAAGACAATGTCGATCTCCCTTATGTTAGGATGAAGTTGTAGAGCGCAAGATGCTCGGACCAGTAGGTCTAAAGGACCAAGGATAATAGATCTAATCAGAGGACGGCTGGTAGTAGCCCAAGATGGACATGATAAGTATGTTGATTTGACACAAAGGATAAAGAGTAAAATAGGGGACCTAGTAATGTTATAGGTATCCCTTGGAAAGGATTGATGAGGTTCGGAAAGAAAGGAAAGCTAAGTCTACAATTGTTGGACCCTTGGATATATTAAGTATTGGGAAGTTAGCATATGAGCTAGCCTACCCCGAACATGTAGCAAGTCATAACGTGTTCACGTATCAATGTTAAGAAGTGTAATTCGGATGCCAGACAAATAGGGGCATATGAGCGCATAGACATGCAACCCGACGTAACCTATATGGAGCAACCAGGAAGGGTTTAGAGTGAAAAGGAACAAGTGCTTAGGGAAGGATTATCAAACTAGGCAGAGTTTGGTGGCAGGACCACAATGGGAAAATTTACTCGAGAGTTAGAAAGTGCAATGCTAAGAAGTATCCCATTTTTTCTATTGATTCCGGGACGGAATCCTTTTAAGGAGGGGAGACTGTAATAACCCCAATTTTTGGGAAATTTTTGAAACCCTTATGAATAGTGTTTTTGCTGAATGAGAAAACTTTTCATGCCACACTATGTAGGGGTTCTGATATGGATATTCTGAGATTTTATTAGTACTTTATATGGGATATAAGTGTATGTAAAGATCGTCAGAATCCAAATCCGAACACTTTGATTTTTCCCGGAAATCCAATAGATACGGAAAGAATTGAGTATAAGGTAACAGGATAAAAGGATTTAAATTAAAGGATTATAATAGAGGATCATAAAAGGAATATAATGTATTGAGAAAGGTTAAGGGAACCTAAGTAATAAGATCCCGGGTATGATCCCTCAAACGATAAACGAAAACGAAAGTTAAGCGAACCGTATAACAGATCAGCGGTCATTAGGCAAACATTAGGAAGTTAATCAAGGGATTAGTGGGATGATGTCACCAACCAATGAAAGGGACAAGGAGGGGAGGATGACATCATGAGGATGACACAAGCATGACATGGGAAGGAAGGAGATGTGGTGAATGAACCACACAAATCAAGGGCAACTAGGTAATTTACTAAACAAACACAAAAAAAGCAACCAACCAGCCAAGCAAATCATTTTTCATCAAAATCAAAAAGAAACCAAGGCATTGTTCTTCATGCTCTCGGCCAAAACAGAACCAGAACACTAAAACTGCTGTATCTCCTTCATTTCTCACTCAAATATTGTGTTCTATAGCTCATTGGAAAGGTATTGAGATGGCCTACAACTCTTGTTCACAAGTCTCGTCCAAATAATCATGGTAAGACCCTCATTTTTACAGTTCTTTAAATCGGACTTTTAGAAACTTCAAAGCCTAACTTTGTGTTCTTGATTTCTTTGGAAAGATCAAGCTTGTAGGAGGCTCCCTAAGGCTTCCTAGCAACTTAACACCTCCCAAGGAAGGTATAAACTTCAAACCCTAGCCTTTACTTTATTTGTTAGTAAGTTTAATGGTTGGTGTTGTGAAATGAGAAGCATGGATTGTGATTATTAGTAGTTTGGTTTGATTTGGAAGTGTTTTGGTAATTGAAGCTTGATTATAGTTCATAGGTCTTGATTGTGGTTGTTTGAGTTGAAAACCTTGGAGATTATGGACTGATGTGGTATGGTTTAGGTGAAGTTTTGTTGTATTGATGGTTATGAGTTGGTTGGTGGTTAATTGGAGTAGTTTAAACATTGGTAATCGCGTAAACATAGCCGTCGTAACGTCCGATTTTCTTTGACTGTTTTTGTGCATAACATTAGGACCCGAGAACCCCCTGCTAGATTATGACCACTGCCATGTTTAGATAGCTCATGTTACGAGCTTCGTTTTGATATGTAGTTCGTTCGATTCCGATGCACGGTTTAGGAGAAACGACCGTTTCAAGTAACGGCGTTTCGCGAACGAAACTTTTCCCCTCGCCTTACTTTGAAACATAGGTTAAAGACCAAAAGGGTTAATTAATGTATGAAACATTTATGGTAAGTGTGTTAGGCAGTTGGTAAGACACTCGCGAAGGAATCGCCTTAAAACTCGTAAAGGTTAAATTATTAAAAATGGTGGAGCCGAGGGTACCGAGTGACTTAAGCAATCAGTAAGCGCAAAACAAGCGTTAGAGTCTAAGTTAGTTAAAGTATAGATTTACAAGTGACTTTGGTTTAATTCCAACTTACTTGTTGTTTATAGGTTACCAGACTCGTCCCGAGCCATTCGTAACCCCAGTCGCTCAGGCAAGTTTTCTACCCGTTATACTGTTGTTGTGATGTATATATGTATATGCATTATCTTGAGATAGCATGATTGTTATTAGCAAATTTGCGATATATTGAGCATGCTGATATGGTATATATGCATGCTGTTTCGTATTCTTGCCATATATTGTTGATTCAGTTGATAATACCTATGCTAGAGATAGCGGTAATTGCATATACCCTTAGTATAGGGACCCAAAGGTGAAAACATTTTCTAAAACCGGGAGTCGAGGATCCCGAGTAGATTTTATATATATATATATTATATATATATATATATATGGTTATAGTTTTCAAAACTATTAATCGAATAAGGTTTATTCGATAACTTTATTTTATTAATGAATATTACTTGAATATTCATTCGAGGACTTATGACTCCTTTATATTATTGAATATTATTGGATATTCATTTGAGGATGTATGACTCCTTTATTTTATTTAATGAATATTATTTATAATATTCATTCGAGGTATTATGACTCCGCTTATTACTGAATATTTCTTATTTTATTAAAGAATAATGTTCGATAATCAAACTTACTTTTGATATTCAAGTAAAGATATTACTTTCGTATAAGTATATCTTTGATTAATTGCTATTCATTCAAGTATAAGTTTTCCAACTTCTACCTCAATTATTCTTTATGGGAATATTATTTAAATAATAATATTCAGATATTTCTTTCATATTGGGACTGATTTATTTTATTAAATCAGCATTACTCCAAACATTCTTAAAAATGTTTTCGAGTCTTCAAAATGATTTTTAAAAGTTAGAGCGGATCCCAAAACTTTTTTATTTAAGATCTTCCTTTTAAGGGGATTTAAATACTCGTCAAAACTGAGGGATCCGGCTCTATGTGTGTATTTTATATTCGCAACAAGGTTGCTGTTTTGATAATGAATTGATTACTTGCCCAATGTTCGGGAAGTAAGCCCATCTAATTGAGTCGGCATAAGCGACAGGCCGGGGTACGGTCTATCAAAGTGTAAGTGGCTGGGTGGCAGTCCATCAACGCGTGAGTGGCCGGGTAACGGTCTAGCGCGAGGTCCTAATGCGGCCAGGGTGATGACCGGTGAGGAATTCATCCATCTACAGTAGAAAAGGTTACTTATTGGTATCTTTGCCTGATCAGCAAGATATCTGGTTTATGCCAAAATTCTTTTCCTTTCCAAATTCATTGGATATTAACTCTGTTCATACTTTACATGACAGAGGTTTTCAGGAAATGTATGAGATATATATAATATATTTATATATCAGGACTTAATGAAGTATCTCGTAACTTCATTATTTATAATGATATTTCAAAGATTGAATCTATTCAAATCTTGTCTTGTAGTCTCATCTATGTGATGAACCTTTGAAACTGATTATAACTTGAACGGGGGTAGTTCAAGTAGTATTTGGAAAGATATAAGTATTTTGGGGTATCTTGTAACTTCATCTTTTAAACTTATATCTAGTTAATGATTGTCTTATGAATGACAAAGATTTTCGGAAAAACGTTGAGACAAGGTTAGATATATGAGATCACCTTGCAACGATATTTTTTATATACAGTTATAAACTGGAACTCTGTGTATTATGGATGGAAGAGGACTTCCAATTTTGAAAAGTATATATGTATATATACTGAATATTTTGCGACTTCATCGCATTAAGATAGCAACTTGGTTCATTTCTTTTGACCAAGACTTTCATGAGTGCTATGAGAAGGCTCATATATTGTTAATCATTATACATATTATTGTGGTGGCTTGCTGCTCACCCTTGCTTTATTTCTTCATCACACAACAACAGTTAGGAAAGATGGCCAGACTCCAGCAGACCCAGCGCAAGCGCGTGGGAAGCGTCCCGCGTCTTCCCGGTGATGTTGTAGCTGCTATAGCTGCAGAGGTAGATCTATTGTAGATCAGACCATCTACTTTGAGAATCAATTATGTATAATTATAACTTGTGGCAGATAATGGCAATTTACTGTAAATTTATCAAGTAATCATTTTGGGTTGTAATAACTTTTAAATTGTGGATTCAAAGACTTGTACTTATTTAAATTTCATCTCTGAGACTATAACGGGTTGTGGTGTGTGTTAGTGTGGGGTCACAGCATAAGGTTATTATTATTAATTAAGTGAAGTGATATTGTGGAAAGAAAGACTGTGACGACCCGGATCCCCGACGCCCGGATCTGGGGGTGTTACAACATGTTGAAGACGGCGGATCGATTTTCCCCCTAAAAGAAGATTCTGTTCTTCTAATGGGTGAAGGTTCCAATCCTAAGAAAAGGAAGAGGAACTCTTCCAGAAGAAGGAGAAGTAGGTGAGAAAACGCCGGTTCCACCAAAAGCTGAAGACCCCATGAGCAAAGTTGTTTGCTTTTACTGTAACAAGGTGGGGGCACTGGAAGAGGAACTGCAAGGTTTACTTGCAGAAATGAAGAAGAAGAAGGTAGTGAGACTACCGCTTCTGATTCAGGTATGTTTCATGAAAGGAAGTGAAAATGTCATTAAATCAAATTTCTACTTGGGTCGTATATACCGCCTGTGGTTCTCAAATCTGTAATTTGGTTGCAGGGACCAAGGAGAATAGGACTCTTGAAGAAGAGGAGGTGATTCTACTGATGGGAAATGGAGCAAGAGTGCTTGCTGAGATGTAGAATCATTTCATTTACATATGCCTACGGGCAAGACTATTGTTTGAAATAATTGTTATTTTGTTCCCTCGATTGTGAGGAATATTATTCCCATGTTAGACTTGGCTGGATTTTCATTTATTATTGAGAATAATGAATGTTCTATTCTTAGAGATAATATTCTTTATGGATGTGGTACTTTAAATAATGGTCTGTATAAATATGACATAATTTACTTCAGATTGAACAAACTAATAAAAGAAAAGGGATGATGAAAATCTCACTTAATAGTGGCACTGTAGTCTCCATTTAGTGGACATGGAGAGAGGGCTGCAGATTTGCTAGGAATGGTACACACAGATGTATGTGGACCAATGTCTACGCAAGCCATGGGTGGATTTTCATACTTCATTACTTTCATAGATGATAGATCTGGATTCGGATATGTGTTTGATGAAACACAAGTCTGAGGCCTTTGAAAAGTTCAAAGAATATAAGTATGAAGTGGAGAAACAACCAAACATAGTATTATAACTCTTCGATCAGATCGAGGTGGTGAATACTTTAATGTAGTGTTTCTAGATTATCTCAAAATAAATGGTATAGTCTCCCAGTGGACTCCTCCAGATTGGTATCTGAAAGGAGAAATCGAACTTTGTTAGACATAGTTCGGTCCATGATGAGCTATGCAAATCTTCCAGTATTCCTATAGGGTTATGCATTGGAAACCTCAGCATATTTACTGAATAAGGAGCCTTCCAAAATCTGTTCCTCAAACTTCGTATGAGATATGGAAAGAAAGGAAACCGAGTCTTAAACACGTTAAGATTTGGGGATGTCCAGCTTATGTCAAGTAAGTTGACCCAGATAAGCTGGAATATCGATCCGTAAAATGTAGTTTTGTGGGATATCCTAAAGAGACTTTAGGTATTACTTTTACAACCGATCATCGGGTGTTTGTATCCAGACATGCTACCTTCTTGGAAAAGGAGTTTATCCTTGAAGGAAATAAGTGGGAGCAAAATTGAACTTGATGAAGTTCAAGAAGCACAAACTACTACGGATCAAGTGGAAACACCTGTTCTGACTGAACAACCTTTTGTGGAACAGCCCATTCATAGGTCAGGGAGAGTGTCTCGCCAACCTGAGAGGAATATGGCCTTGTCATTGAGAATGACAATGAGTTGTCGATCATTGATGATGACGACCCTATGACCTATAATGAGGCTATGAGTAGTGTTGACTCAGAGAAATGGCATAGTGCCATGAAATCCAGAATGGAATCTATGTATACGGTATACAAAAGATAGATTATAGAAGATGGCCAGGTGGAGACCTATAAGGCCTGGCTTGTGGCAAAAGGATTCAAACAAAGGCAATGGATTGACTTTGATGAAACCTTTTACCTGTAGCCCTGTTAAAATCAGTTTGGATTTTGCTTGCGATTGCTGCTTACTATGACTATGAAATCTGGCAGATGGCCAAATGGTTTTCTTTTCAAGGGAAATGAAAACCTAGTGTGTAAGCTGCTGCGAACCAAATGTGGTTTAAAGCAGGCTTCTCGAATGATGGAACATTCGTTTTGATAAGACAATCAAAGAGTTTGATTTTATCAAAAAAAAACAAATATGAACCATGGGTCTACAAAAGGGTTAGTGGGAGCGCGATAACATTTCTTGTATTGTATTGAATTAGAGTTGACACACATAACAACATAGCAGACCCACTGACAAAGCTACTTTATGAAATTCACTTTGATCGTCATAAAGACAAGATGGGTATTAGATACCAGAGTGATTGGCTTTAGTACAAGTGGGAGATTGAAAGGAATATGTCCTAAGTCCAATCGTGTATTAGGATTTAGGAATAACTTTTATGTAATCTGTTTTGATTTCATTGATATTAATAAAAGACTTGTTTTGTTTTTATTATGGGCTCTATCTATTTAAGTGTTTAAATAAGATATACCATAGTTTAGAGTAAAGCTTTTTATGGATTATGATGAGATCATAATAGTGAGACCTAAAAAGATGATAACTCTAAACTTAAATAGTTCCTGGTCATAGGATTACTAACTGGTAATTAATAATCCGCAAAGATCGGTACATACTATGCTTGCTTCATTATGAAGGATGTCTGTTCTCATAGACATTTATGTGGTGACACTATAGCTAGTATGTAGGTGCTTATTATAGAATAAGTTCACTGAACATGACTCGCACAGCTGAACAACTGATGGAGTTCACTCACGTGTCAGCGGTTGTTCGCAGGGTGATAGGTGTACAAGTATCCTTAGACTTGAGGTCATCATAGTCATCTTGTGTACACTGAACTATGCTTTGGTTTAGTTCTTAGTGTCCAGGGACAATTATTAGGGCTCTTCTGGGTATAGGAATTTATACACGAAGATAGTGTATGATCAATAAAGGATCTACCCCTTCCAGTGAAGGAAGCGAATGTTCAAGGCTGATCCACTTATGCTAGTTCAGGAATCTCTGGCCAGAGTGAATGAAATTAGAAAGGAGTTTCTAATTTGCATAGAACTACGCATAGTAAATGGTAAGCAAGTGATTGAATTAGATAGGCTTGACACGAGATCCATGCCTTGTATTTAACCGAGACATTGTAGGGTAGAAGGAGTTTATTGTATGGTAACTATTCACTGAATAGGTTCTTGGTATTCTAAGCAGTGAATTCATATTATCCGATAGTCGCGATATGCTGAGAAGTATCCCTCACGATGTAGAATAAATGTGATTAATTAATTAATTATATTTAATAAATTAGAGAATTTATATAAATAATGATAAAATAGTTTTATTATTATTTATTTCTACTACCAGGCTTAATATTGAACCTACAGGGTCACACCATAAAAAGAGAATGATTTAATGGTGGAGGAATTAATTAATAATGGCTAATAATTATTTATTTGTGAAATAAATAATTAATTGGCATATTTAATAATTGATTAAATGAGATTTAATTGATTATAAATTAATTAAGAAAAGTTCTTAATATTATTAATTAAAGGATTTAATTTTTGGAAATTAAATCAAGAGAGAGAATTATTTCTAAAGTGTTTAGAAAAAGGATTAATGATTAAAAGGTGTTTTAATTATTAATGAGAATAATAAATGGGATAATAATAATAATATTTATGGGAAAATTTCAGCTGAAAATTTTGCCTATAAATACACTATTATAGACCCTATTTTATTCCAACCCACATCTAACCCGAAAACCCAAAAAGTTTGGAAAACTCAATTCTCTCCACCTCCTTCCTCCTCCTTAACATCGTTTCTTGGTGGATACCGGTGGAGTGCTTCACACTTGAGGAGCAACTGCTAAGGATCTCTGATCGTTGTCTCCGAATTATTTTTAAAGGTTAGATTCGATCCCTCGAATTTTTATTCACGATTTATATGCTTTTATTTGGATTTTGTATGTGTAAAAGTGTTTTGCCATGACCCCGCTGCGTTAAAAATCCAACAGGATGTTGCAATGCGATGATTTACATTATACCTTTGCATCATGGAAGTAAATTTGCGATTGCAAAAATGTGATCCCTCGTCACTGATTATTACTCTTGGAGTCCCAAATCTTGTGAATATCTACTTATGAAGAAAATTAAGCACTACATTTACATCATTTGTTGGCAAAGCTTTGACTTCAACCCATTTTGACGCATAATCGACCGCCAACAAGATATATTGATTATTGCAAGATGAGACAAACGGCCCCATGAAGTCTATTCCCCACACATCGAAGACTTCAGCCTCGAGAAGCACATTAAGAGGCATCTCATCCCTCTTGGACATATTACCCACACGCTAGCATCGATCACACTTCAAAACAAATTGATGCACATCCTTAAATAGTGTAGGCCGGAAGAATCCCGCTTGAAGAACATGAGTTGATGTCTTCTCTCCATCGTAGTGGCCACAACAAACAGTTGAATGACAGTCTCACAAGATCCCCCCCCCCCGTTTCGTTGTACGGAATACATCTCCTGATGATTTAGTCAGCTCCTTACCTAAACATATATGGTTCATCTCACATGTACCACTTCACCTCATGAAGAACTTCTTCCTTTAGGCATACAACAAGTCGGGAGGCATGATATTACTCACACGGTAGTTCACAATGTCTGCAAACCACGGTTCTTCCTCTTGTACTCCAAACAGTTGCTCATCGGGAAAAGACTCATTTATCAATGTCTTATCCAGTGAAGTTGCGCTTGGATCTTCCAAACGAGAGAGATGATTAGCGACTTGATTCTCAGTACATTTTCTGTCCTTTATCTCCAATTCAAACTCCTGAAGCAAAAGAACCCATCTGATCAATCTAGGCTTCGAGTCTTTCTTCGAGACGAGATATCGAATTGATACGTGATCAGTGAAAACTGTCACCTTCGTCCCCGACAGCGGCGCCAAAAACTTGTCAATGTATCTATGCAACACTAGTATGGTTATTATCCAATGCTAAGACGAGTAACAATTTGTGGTTGTTTATAGTAAGATTTAACTAAGAGATTAAACTAAAGAACATAAATTAAGAATTAAAGTGAATTGATTAATATATGACACAAACATGGGATTCTAACTTCATTAAATACTTCATTCAATAGCCTTTTCATTCTTAACCTTAGCATGTAATGGTGATGACACTAATCAGATAACACGAAACTGATAAACGCCAACTTTTGTTGTACGAATACCATACTACCAGACATCCACAAAAGAGATCGAAGCTGTATAGACACCAATTATATTGAGAACCTATATGTCTATAGAATTTAACAACATAACGATTTAATGCACAAGTTATCTCTCATGATTACATAGGGCAAGTAAGATGGTTAAAATTACCTACGAATCATGCGTAACAAATACATGAACCTATGCTAGCATGGCAAGTTCTAAACCCTTAAATTCACTTTCGCTTCATTAAAGATTAACACACTATCTTATAAGTTCGCGACGCTCACAAGACGAATAACTACAACCAAACTAGATTATCATACAATTACCACACACTAAGGCATCGAAACGAATTAACTAAAGAATTCCATAAATAAATCTGTTAGAACCCCACGGTAAAGATTAGCCCATGATCGGACTCCTCATCAACGTGGGTTCCGATGAAAGCATGGTATAATAAATGTAATTTTTATACTTAATAAAACCAAGTATGAAATAAGAGTAAAGGTTCACGAATAAGAAAACTAGCATCCAAAGTTACAACTTAAAACAAAGAATCACAAGAATAAACTAGATCTCTTCGCCTTGGTTGAATTGTGCTCTACGGTCTTCTTACGCCTTCTCCTTAGCTGTGGTACGTCACCTCTTGAAAGACGACCTTAAGTAATGTTTATATAGCATCCCACGCAAAGTAGAAGTCTTCTGGATCAAAATTCTATGAGACACAGGAATTTTCGGAATTCGACCTGGCGCGGCCGCACGCTAGATCAGCGCGTGCGCGCTGCATCTCTGGACTCCTGGCACGGTCGCGCGCTATCACAGCGCGGGCGCGCCGTCTCTCTGGAAAAAATGCCGACTTCTTCTTTTCTTGCTGATTTGAGATGGTCTTTTCATGAGCTTTTATTCAAAACACCATCCTAACACCAAATTAGCACTAAAACCATGCTAATTCACCTGGTTACCTGGTAAATGCCTGAAATGCAAAAACACTACAAAAAAATGTTAAAAACACTAACAACTTGAGTGCAAAACATCAATCCAAAGTTTTACAAAGCATAATAAAGTGTCATAAATGCCACTCAACAGTAGCAGCTCTTCGAGGAACATGAGGACCTTTCTCAATGTAATCAACATATCTTTCATCTTGAGAGAGAAGATGTAGGTGCATTTTCACCTTCCAATGGTGATAGTTGTCTTTATCCAAGTACGGGATCTTCACTCCAATATCCTTCCTGCTCATGTTGTTAGTTGCTTTGATCTTTAAACTCTTAGTGTATCAAGAGCTTGTTCTGATACAAATTGTTATTCCCAAACAATCTAACAAGTAGAATTACAAAAGGGGGGTTGAATTTAATTCTTGGTTCCTTTACAATCTTTTAAAACTTCTTACAAATATAATATAATTGTGTATGAATATGCTAAGTGTGGATAAGAAATATTCAAGTATTCAAAGACAAAGTAAATAAACAAGGATGTTTAAAAATGTATGGTGGATTGTTGTTTCCACCAGATATATAAATAAATAGAAGATCTATGTGATGCAAGAATGCACACAGCTGCTTACAAGTGAATTTAGAAAGAGAGAACTAAGAATTCTTAACAGATTATGCCTTATCTATTTCTCAATTCTTTTCGATCAATTTTTTTTTACTTGCTACTCTTGGTTTTTATATCACCAAGTTACATGTTGAAAAAGACAAACTAATAAAACAAAAATATCCAAGTCTAATAACATGCTTCTTCATTTCTCCATCCAGCATCTTGTATTTCTTCAAGTTAGCATGGAAATGGAAATGCTTCTTGATCTTCATAATCCTGATTACAGGCTGCCGCATTTCTTTTGTGTATACTCAACCCATATGACTGTCAAGTCACTACCAACTCCTATTTAAATTTGTCATCCATCGAGACTCTATTGGATCATCCGTTGAAACTCTGTTGAATCATCCGTCGAGACTCTATTGGACCATCGGTCGAATGTGACTTGGGTCATCCATCGAAGCCTTGTAGAAACATCCGTTAAAATTATTCATATAGTAGTTGACTCAATTTCACTTATGCAAAATTACAAGGCATCTAATATATATAATTAGCCAACTTATTTTACATATCATTCCTGTATTCAACATGACTTAGAATATCCTACAACTTCTAATTCTCTAAGACACGAAAGTACACAGGAATGTGTTACAAATACTTATTTAAACATAAGCTACTCTCTCAACGGATGACAAGTAAGATTATCTGTTAAGAGCTACAAAATCACTTAATTAAATCTACTAAGGTGTTTTGGTAAAGTATTATCAAGTCTACAACATATTCCTAACAAGACAAGAAGGCTATGAACATTCTTTTCAATGGTCTTGATGGAGATATGTTTGACAATGTCATCAACTGCAAAACTGCTAAAGATATTTGGGATACAATTCAAATCATATGTGATGGAACTGAACAAGTGAGGGAAAACAAGATGCAACTTCTAATCCAGCAGTATGAGCACTTTCATTATGAACACGGTGATTCTTTGATTGACGTCTTTAGTAGATTTCAAAAAATACTAAATGCACTAAAGTTGCATGGAGGAGTCTATCAGACAAAATATTCAAACCTGAAATTCCTTAGGTCTCTACCAAAAAAATGGAAGTCCATGACTGTCTCTCTTAGAATTCTCAAGATTACAAGGAATTTACTTTGGAGAGACTGTATGGCATTCTAAAAACTTATAAGCTTGAGTTGGAACAAGATGAGCAGATAGAGAAAGGAAGTAAGAAGGGAGGATCTATAGCTTTGGTGGCTGAACAAGAGAGAGTGAAAGAGATGAAGGTTGAAGCTGTAGAATCTGCACCAAACTCTAGGGTTTTTGAAGGCAAAGGAAAAGGGCTAGTGGCTGAGCATGAAGATCATATCAGTCAGGATGAAATGGAGGACATAGATGCATCTAGCCTTCCTGTCAAGAAGGTTTGCCAAGCTCAAATTCAAAAAGAATTTTGGAGCAGCCAAGCCAAATAGAAACATGATGGATAAATCCAAATTCAAATGTTTCAAATATGGCTTGAGTGGTCATTTCCTGATTCTGAAAGAAAGCGAGCATGTGGATTACAAAAAGAAATACTTTGAATTGCTCAAACAAAAGGAAAGGGCTTTCTTGACTCAAGATAATGATTGGACAGCTGATGGGTAGATGAAGATAAAGAAAAAAGCTATGTCAATCTAGCTCTAACGGCCAAATCAGATGAAGCAGGAGTCAGTTCTTCGAGTAATCAGGTAATTACTACTAATCTAGCACACCTTTCTAAAGATGAGTGTAATGATTCTATAAATGACATGTTAACAGAATTATATCACTTGCGTGTTACACTTAAATCTCTCACTAAAGAAAACACAAAAATTAAGGAAAATAATTTGTTTTTAAGTGAAAGAAATATTGTGTTAGAAACTTAATTTGTTGAGTTTGAGAAACTAAAAATGAGTGTAGAATTGCTAAGGTGGAACTGACTGAATATTTAAAGAAAGAGAAGATTTTAAGAAAGCAGCTTGAATGAGAGTTAGAGGTAATCAAGGCCTGGAAGTCATCAAGGAGATGTTCATACCCAAATTGCTAAAGTTTAAGGCATAGAATCATTCTGTGAAGAAGCCTGGAAAAAGAGTAAGGAGAAACTGGATCCTAGTTTGATAGAGGGACTTTCAACGGATGTGGATTCAACGGATAATGAAAATTATTCGTCGAAATATAAAGAACCACATCCGTCGAATGAAATAAAACCAATTAGCAAAGCTAAGCTATCTAAACTCAATGAGAAATATGGATCAGTTTCCAAGAAACTTTGTTACAGGTGAATTAAGTCAAGTCAAGAAAAATAAAAGAGTTAATGTGGGGCATCTGTCAATAAAGCAACTGAGTGGCAGATTGGAGAAAGTTGAGGTCAAGGAAGACTCCAAAAGGAAAAATAACAGGAATGGGAAAGTAGGAATTAATACATTTAACAACTACACACCTGATAAATATGCACCTAGAAAATCTATGTTAAGTATGGTAGTGTTAACCATTTGTCTGTTAACTGCAAATCTGCTATAGCTGCACCCATGTCTCAAAGTTAATCATCCTGATCATGTAAGGCAATCATGTAAGGCAAGTCAATAATCATCCTGCTCTCAAAGTTAGAAGAATCATGAGTGACAATGGAATTAAGTTCAAAAATTTTGTAATGAGGTTGTTTTGTGAAGAAAATGGAATCATGGAAATCTTCATCTTGCCTCAAATTTAACAATTTTGAGATGAACTGTTATGATAGTAAAGATGAAAGTTATCAAGAAATAATCTGTAGGGATAATGCAGAAAAGTCAGCAACAAATGAAGCACATAATTCCACATCCGTCGAAAGACAAGGAGCATCATTCGTTGAGAGACAATCTGCATCATCCGTCGAGAGGCAAAGATCAACATCCGTTGAGCCATTAATAGGAGTTGAAAGTCAATATAGATCACAGTCAGAAAGAACCCCAACTTCAAATCAAAGATCCACAAACTCAGGGGAGTTTCTTCTAATCAAAACTCAGTCACACATCAAGACAACTTTGAGGCCTCTTCATCTAGAGATAATCTACCACAACAGAGAAAATGGACTAGAGATCACCCATTTGAACTAATTATTGGTGATGCAACTTCAAGAGTGCAAACAAGGAAATAAACTCAGGAAGAATGTCTATAGAGCAACTACCTGTCTCAGGAAGAGTCAAAGAAGGTAGAAGAAGCTTTGTTGGATCATGATTGGGTTTTAGCTATATAGGAAGAGCTAAACCAATTTGAAAGGAATAAGGTATGGAAGCTGGTACCCAAACCTAAAGGCAAGAATCCTATTGACACCAAATGGGTATTCAGAAATAAGATGGATGAAAATGGCATAGTAGTCAGGAAATAAAGTTAGATTGGTTACTAAGGGTTATTGTCAACAAGAAGGAATAGATTTTGATGAGACCTTTTCTCCTGTTGCAAGACTTGAAGCCATCAAAAATTTTCCATCCTATGCATCCCATGCCAATTTCAAGGTCTATCAAATGGATGTAATAAGTGCATTTTTGAATGGAGATTTGGAGGAGGAAGTCTATGTCAGTCAGCCTCCTGGTTTTGAAGACCCCGACTTTCATGATTATGTGTACTATCTTTTGAAAGCACTGTATGGTTTGAAGCAAGCACCTAGAGCCTGGTATGATACCTTATCAAAGATTCTTTTGGAAAATCATTTCACAAGAGGTATTGTTGACAAAACTCTTTTCTTTAGAAATGGTTAATGGCTCTAGCATACTTATTCATATTTATGTAGATGATATTATATTTGGCTCTACAGATGAGAAACTTTGTAAAAAGTTTGCCAAATTGATGCAAAGTAAATATGAAATGAGCATGATGGGAGAACTAACTTACTTTCTTGGTTTACAAGTTAACCAAGTTAGTGATGGAATATTCATTAGTCAAACCAAATATATTTATGATCTTTTAAAGAAGTTTGACTTAATGGATTGCATATCTGCAAAAACTCACATGGCCACTGCCACTAAACTTGAATTAAACACTAACTGAAAAGTCTGTGGACATTTCAAGCTATAGAGGCATGGTTTGTCTCACTTTATATTTAACGGCTAGTAGGCTACATATAATGTTTGCTACTTGTATTTGTGCTAGATTTCAAGCTAATCCTAGAGAATCTCAGTTAGTAGCTATTAAGAGAATTTTTAGATATCTCAAAGAAACGCCAAAACTTGGCATTTGGTATCCTAGAGAGTCTGGTTTTGATCTAATTAGTTATTCAGATACAGATTATGCCGGTTGTAAAATTGATAGAAAAAGTACACAGGAACCTGTCAATTTATAGGAAACAAGCCAGTATCCTGGTTTAGTAAGAAACAAAATTCAATCACTTCTACAGCTGAGTCTGGATATATTGTTGCTGGCAGTTGTTGTGCACAGATTTTATGGATGAAAAAATCAATTATTGGATTATGTCTACATGTATACAAGATTCTAAATTTCTGTGACAACACAAGTGTCATTGCTATTACTGAAAATCTTGTACAGCATTCAAGGACGAAGCACATTGACATCAAGTACAACTTCAGTCAAGAACATGTCATGAATGGTACTGTGGAACTTCATTTTTTTTTCCAAGTGAGAAACAAATTGCAGACATCTTTACCAAGCCACTTGATGAGTCCACCTTTAACTAGGTTGGTAAGTGAGTTAGGTATGCTTAATTATTCCTAAATTATTTTGATGTCTAAGCAATTGAAATGCAGCCAGAATCAAATATGATTTTTCTTATAAAGATGAAATTTTGGCTAAGTCAAAATTTACAATCTCGACGGATATCATTATCCGTTGAAAATGAACATCCGTTGAATTTTATCATCCGTTGCAAATCAAATATTTTTCAGGGTATTTTTTATCTCAACGGATATCCGTTTAATCTATATCTGTTGAATTACTTTAATCATAAACGTTAATTCTATTCCTTATCCATTGAATTTACTTACAGTATGTTGTATAAGACATGCATGTACCTTAACAAGACTAAGACAATTTGTCAACCCTAAGTAAGTTGTATTGTTATCTAAATTTGTATTTTGTACTTGTGACACTTATAGTCTGTAAAAATGTCAAAGGAGCATACTGGAGTCTTTTTCCTGAAACAGTATCAAGCCTAAGGATTCTATCTGGAAGAAGATCAAGGTGATCATGCCTCAGAAGTATTTTGAAGCTTGGAGTTGAATAAATCTGTTTGGTTAAATATACTCTAAGTCGAGATCTCTACAAGTCACAGATTTAGTGTTATAGAGAAGTCATTCGAGAACTCCAAATGACTTATCGAGAAGTCAGGAAAGTTACTAGAGAACTCAGAGATATCGACAAGTCAAGAAGACATGAAGGTTGGAGATATCTACAAGTTATTTCTTCACTAGAGAACTCAGAGTTATCGATAAGTCTACATTCATTAGAGAACTCTGAGTTATCGATAAGTCAAAGTTCACTAAAGAACTCAGAGATATCGATAAGTCAAAATTTACTAGAGAACTCTAAGTTGTCGAAAAGTCCAAGTGAAGACATGATGCTGAGAGATCTTGACAAGCCAAAGTTTCATTCGAGAACTCAGAGACCTCTATAAGTCAAATTCACTAGAGCATTAGAGATCTCAATAAGTCATTATACTTATCGAGATGTCAAGATCTCTATATGCCTAATTGGATATCTTGAGTGAAATTCTCAAAGTACAAAATCACAGACCAGTTCAATATTCAAGATAAACAATTAACAAACAATTCAACCAGTTAGATCGACAAGTCTACAAAAAGTAGCTTGAAGAATGTGCAAGATCAATGGTGAAGATTAACTAACAGAGGAAGATCAAGATAATCACAGGATGCTAAAGATATGCTAAGCCAGAAATGGAAGAGTTACTTTTCTATAAATAGAAATGACAAGTGACAGTTTAGAAAAGCTAATAGCATGTCTTATTGTACACTATGTAAACCAGCAGTTAACTGAATTGTAAAGTTAACACTGGTCCTTCGGTCAGGAATAACAATCTAGATAGAAAATCTTGTAATTCTCTCAAGAAGAAGCTAAGCTCTTTAAACAAAGAGCCTAGAAATTTTGTACCAAAACATTCTTGATTTTTAATATAAAAATTAAGTGAGTTTTGAAAAGATTGTGTACTTTTTTATTGCATGTTTATTTACTGCATTAACACATCTTTCCTACAAGATTAAATTTACTTTGTTCAACCAAAAACATTCAAAAAAAGCCAAAAAAAATATTAAAAAACATTCACCCCCCTGTGTTTTATTCATTTCCTAACACAGTATATAAGTATAATTCGATGGATAATCTCTAGAATTTCTACAGTTTATTTCAGTTTTAAACGGCTATTTTGGGCAAATCTCATTGGTTACTTTATTGTACTTTTTAATTTTTACTTATTTATTTATGACAAAGTATAAAAGCCCCCCTTTCATTTTCCATTTTACTTTTATCTTTCTCAAAGTAATTTTACTCTCTTCGTCTCCCAACAAAACCCCTTTCTCTGTAACTGCTCTCTATCACAACAATGGCACTAGTAGTCAAAATCATGTCCAAATCTGGATTTGTGTATGAAAAGAACAACTTCATAGCACTGGTGAACAAATATATTGTTGCTTCAGAGGACTATCACAAGATGATGGACTTCATTCAAAGTCGCAAACTTAGCTATGCAATGCTTGAATCTCCAATTATTTATTGTGAAGTTGTGGAGAAGATTTGGACTACTGCAGTCCACAACTCAAAAGATAATACCACTGCCTTCTCTCTCAAATGTAATGACTATTGCATTAACTGTAATGAAATTCAAGTATGCTTTCATTTACCTGAAAATAACATACTTATTCCACACACAGACACAGATGTGAGCACCATGCTTGTGTCTATGGGTTATTCTCTAAATCCTGCCGAATTAGATGAGGTTGGGAGAATGGGCCTTAGAAAAGAGTGGAGCTTTCTCTGTGATTCTTTTATAAAAGCATTTTTAGGAAAGATTAGCAAGTTTCATGTAGTTAATTACTCAATGATTAACATGCTTTACATGCTTTTAAGTAATAAGTACTTCAATTTTAGCAGTTCTGTCATGTATGAACTAGGGTATAAGTTAGGAGACATTAAGAAGAGGTTTAAGAACATATATTATGCTACGTTTTATGATGCTAGCAAATCATGTGTCTAAGGACCTCTTGATTGAGAACCCAACAAATAAATTTGGTTGTTGGGTTCAAGAAAATAGGGTTCTTGCTGATCTTAACAGGAACAATCTCCACAGTGAGGTACCTCTCAATTATTTTCCAATCATGGAGGCACCTCAGGTAAGTGAGGTAAATGTTTTTGTCTCTATTATTTCTCAACCTCAAGTTTCTTTGCAAGCTGTTGTGTTTATGGTATCTATGACAGGGACCAAACAGATGCCTACCCAAGCCACAAAATCCAAAATTTCTAAATCCAAGTCAAAGAAACCCCATTCTAGTTCCTCTCAAAAGAACTAGTTTTAAAAACTACCAAAACACAAGAGGGGAGTATAAAGGGTGGTGAGACAGGTGAGGGACAGGGTGAACATCAAAGAAACCCTAAGGATAAGGAGAGTGAGGTAAGTGTGGCCCAAACCATCCACATTACAGTCTCCCAACAGACTGTAGTGCTTAATAAGGAATCAAGTTCATTGCTAGTTGCATCCTCCCAAAAGGATGTGACTATTAAAACAAGCTCTCAACCAAGAGCACAGGCCAAAAGGGGAAGGGACACAGACCAACCTCAAACTTATATAAGAAAGAAGAAGTCTAAACCTATGGGGGAGTCACAGGGCACACACAGTGCCAACTACAGTCCAAGACTCGGTTATTTCACCATCACAAAGTCAGGTTGATGTGGCTCCAATAAATGTGGAGTCACAGCCAAAATCTCTCATAATTGAGACACCTCACACATAATTCTCCCATAAACTCACTGGATGTGGACATGATAAACACATCAATTCATGATTATCCATCTTTGAAACTCATGGAGGAGCCAAAATCCAAAGCAAGTAAGCATCATCTTTTAGATGATTTGTTGGCTCACTTGCCATTTTTTCTGATACTACTGAGAACTCTGTGTTTAATCTCATATCAATCAAAATAGATTCTACAGTAGTTTCAACTCCTAACTCTATCATTTCTACTCTCTCAACGGATATTCTCTCCTCCATCGACTAGTGATTGTCTCTCGATGGATAAGCTTCACAGCAATTATCCGTCGACATTCACAACTACTATTTCGATGGATGTCCCTCATCCATTGAAAGTCTCTGCACAACTTGAAATTTCTACAAATGTTACAAGTGTTGATGACTTAGTGGTTGTTCAATCATTATTAGGATTAAGGGAAGGGAGTGAACTGAGTGAGAGGGTGAGTTGCTCTCAGGCAAAAGGAGAAAAGAGTGACCAAATGCATGCTATTCTTCCAGCATGGAAAAAGTGAGTGAGAGGAGTCCCACCTTAGATGGTGATGGCGAGGGTGTGAGGTGGGAAGCCAAGGGGAGCCCTTGATTCAAGAAAAAAGAGATATTGAAAGAAAAGCATGTACAACATAATGGGAAGATCCCATTGTTAATGAGTTAAGGGATGTTAATGATGCAGAAAAGGAGCAACTATTTCAGCAAGAATATCAAGTTGTTTTAGATTTTGTCTCCTTTGATGCTGAGGCATTTACTCATCATGTTCCAGCATATCAGATTCTAGCTGAACAGGGCAATGAGGATGCTGAGAAGACATTGAACTTGGTGCACACTACAGCTTCTATGCTAAGAGCCAAGGATGCAATCAAATCACTACCTTCTACAGCTGATGATGATCTTGACTATCCTTCGGTGCTTCTGGTAGTTCTATTGGAGATGACTCTCTTGGAGAGGATGTTGAAGATATAGGCAGGGACATAGGGGGAGAAACTGAAACTCGGCTTGGATGTTTTCAAAGGATTGCAACTATCATCACCATCAATCCACCTTGTTCAAACTAATTCATCAAACTCAAGCTGCTATCAAGCCACCAATAATACCAGCACCAAGATTCTTCTACAAGCCCATCTCGAATCTCTACAGTTGCACAAAATTCAAGCTCTCCAACATAATCAAACTGTAGATGAACTGAAGAGGAGATTGAGCAAGTCAAGGAGAATATTAATAAGAGGTTGGATGCCAAACTGCCTGATTCCACATGACCTACTTAAATCATAATCTCGGGAAGGAACATGACTTGAGTTGGAAAGTTGAGGACTTGGGTTCAAGGCTGTCAAAAGTGGAGGACTCAGTTGCTCAAATTATTCTAATCAACAAACTCAAACTCAACCGCTAGAAGCAACGGTGGCTGCTCAAACTTCCAACCCTGCTCAACTTGATGATAAAAAAGGGGGAGAAGAATGCAATTGTTCAACTTAGTAAGGGGAGAAGGATGTGCACATAAGTCAACAAGTAATTATTCCAGCCATTACTTTCTCAAAGCCACCATACTAGACAGTATTGATGATAAACATTGCAGCAGCTGAACTAAAGCTAAAGAACAAATGAAAAAATTGATGAGAAAATTGAAAAGGTTTTTGGTCCAGTTGAGAAACAAACAAATCTATGAAGCACTTCACATAATTGAGACAAATTCCAATAAGTGAAATGAGCTTGAGGAATATGGAGAGAGGTCAAACCTCAGCTAGAAGATATCAAAAGGCCACTGTGATCTTGAAGCTCAAGAATCGCTCTTCAAAACATTCTGGCACGAATCCTTTGGACCTAGTCTATGCAACTCCTCAGCCTGATGAAAAGAAGCTGCTTGGTCACTCCATTGCCGATCATAAATCCAAGAGACTCAGTCTTGAAGAAAAAATAGCTAAAATCTATAGAAATGGCAAACTAATTTATGTGATGGCTAGACATCCTCAATTTGGAGAAGCCAATAAAAGAAAAGTTGAGGATCAAGCATCAGAAAAGACAGGCTGCCTTAGAAGCTAAGAAATGAGCTGAAAAGCTTGCAACCAAATCAGAAAGTGAGAAGCATGCCAATTAGCTGAAACTGAGAAGCTGGAGGAACCAAAGCAGATATCTGTAAAGAGAGTAGGAAGGAAAGATCCAAAGGAAGTTGGTATTTGAAGAAAAAAAGGAAGAACCAAAGCCAATCCAGTCTACTACTGTAAATCAACCAACCTTGCCCACAATGGAGCAAGCTGAAATCAGGTCAATCCTGAGGTGAATTTTTATGGTGAACCATCATTCTCTAAGGATGAACTAATAGACTAGGAAAGCCTACCTATTCCTGAGCTGAACATCCCAATACCAACCACTTCAAGGTGAAAAAAGAACAGACCAAGAAATCCAGTCAAATTTGTCCCATTTCAATCCAAACCCAAACCTACAAGTCAATAAAGAGATCAACTCTTTATTTGTGACATTAAAGAGTTTTCAGACATCAATCTTAGCTGGATGAGCTAGATGATGTTAGGCCTCAATGATACTATAGAAGGGGTTGAATATATTCTACAATCAATTCTTATAAACACAAGTATATAACAGAAAACAATTTATTCAAT